>NC_032010.1:1914946-2131922 GCF_001865875.1 Lupinus angustifolius | reverse complement strand
GACACATGTCATTAGGGAGTTCTTGAGAGATTGACACATGTCATTGAGAGATTGACACATGTAATGAGGACCTTTAGTTTTGATGAGAGGTTGACACATGTCATGAGAGCTTGAGAGATTGACACATGTCATGAGGGACTTTTTTTATTATATAGGTAATAGATTTCGGATCTTTTTGGATGTCCCATTATTGCTTGAAGTGTCTCTATTTATAGAGAAATAAATGCCACTTGGTGAAAAGAAACACTTTTGGGATTCTACACTAAATCACGAATAGCCATATACAAACATGGTTCACTTGTTATTTGAATGAGTTCCGTAGCTTAGTGGTAAGGTACACTGTTTGTCAAGTAACACATCCTTGGTTTGAATTGGATCAAACTCATGACCTCCAATTCATTGCCAATATGTACAACCACTGAACCAATTATCATTATGTTTCATATATTATGAAACCAAAATATGTACATACGCGCTATGTGAATTCAGATATTTTGGAAATATCTCTCACACATACATCCTTTTCTCTTACATATAATCTCTACTACATTAATTTATACATATTATAAGCATGATTTATCACTATGATGTACTCTCCATTAAGTTTAACTATACAACATGAAAGAGTAAACTAATGGGCAAGAATTAAATTGTCCTTTTTGGGTAAGGATAGAGATCAGATGTTCAAAACTATAACTTAGACAATGTTTTAATCCAATGATTTTAAAACAAAAATAATAATATTATTTTTATAATTAACATACCATGTTCATTCAGAAAAATTGCTTGAAATATATTTTAGGAAAGCAAATGCTTATCCTTTACAAAATAAGAGACTATTTTTCAGATATATTCACTAGGCTATGTTACACTTCTGGACAAGCTATTCGATAGGTATGATTAGCAATAGTTAAGGAAAAAGAAGTGAGTTATGTTCATTTAATCAATATGATTCAGACTAGATCTTGGATTTGATTATCTTCTTTTGTAACTCTATCTTCTTTTGTAACTCTATCTTTTTTGTCTTTTACCAACTTATATCTTGAGCACTCAATTTAATACAATTTTTCTTAGCGAAAAAAGTGGGAAACAAAAACATAATGCTAAAGGAAAAATGAGAGGCTGTGGAATGAGGAGTGAGGTGAAGATGGGTGATTGCCTTATCACAACGAAAATAAGAGGTGAGGCATGCATTTAGTTGGGTAAGGAAAACACACTTCAAAATTTGAGGCCCATTCATTCATTCATACTTAACCAATAACTCTCTCTTCAACTAATAATAACTAACAAGGAAACATGGCAAGACTTATTACACTTCAACAGAACCAACTACCTTTCTCTCCCTTAGCTTCATCTCTTTCTGATTTCAGTGGTACCAGACTTCATACTCAACTTCAGGTCCCTTTACTTCTCAATCCTCTTTACACTCCACATGTTTACATACTAATAGTCTTTATATGTTATATAAGCTTCGATTTATAGTTTCAAATCCCGGAAACAGTCTCTGAGTTAGGCGAGACATAGGACACTGAGCCGCCTTTTTATATTAAGAATCATGTTGTGAACAACATTGTATTCTGTCTACTTACTAACTGATGATACAGTTGAACTGTTATTGTACTATTCATGTAGAGTTTAATGAATTATATATACTTTGGATGAAGTTTGACCATACAACTCATTTAATCCAATCATTTTTTACTGTGTGCTGTACATAATCAATGATTATAAAGTAGGTGTAAAAAGTTATAAAGTAGGTGCAAAAAATGGGAGTGAAAAAGGGATATGAGATGATCATTTTCCTTATGAGAGTGACAAGTTAAGTATGAATGCATTGCTAACTCCAACATCATTATTCTGGTTACAGTTGAAGAAAAAAACATGGCAGCCAAAAGGGTCTTTTTATGTCTCAGCATCAAGCACCAAGAAAATCCTTATAATGGGAGGCACTAGGTTTATTGGTGTGTTTTTGTCTAGGCTCCTTGTCAAAGAGGGTCACCAGGTATGACATTTTTGCACATTTTGCATCCATTGAATGAAGTTAACTTTAGCTTATGAATTTGGCAGGTAACTTTATTTACAAGAGGAAAAGCACCTATCAGTCAACAATTGCCAGGTGAATCAGACACTGATTATGCTGATTATTCTTCCAAGGTATGTTAATTGTAAACATTGGACTAACATGTCTATGAAAAATGACTATAAATGTTTTATCTTTGTTGCTATGTACCTGAAACATTTATTCTGTATGATATCTTTTTACTTTCCAGATCTTGCATTTGAAAGGAGACAGGCAAGACTTTGAATTTGTAAAATCCAGTCTCTCAGCAGAAGGGTTTGATGTTGTTTATGACATAAATGGTGTGCATAGTCTTAACTTGTTCAAACCATTTGAGTTTATTGTTCACATTACTCAGTACCATTTCATATAATATATCTTACTCTTGACATTTAAATCATGATTTTGGAATGTTTCAGGGAGAGAGGCAGTAGAAGTTGAACCCATAGTGGAGGCTCTGCCTAATCTGGAACAGTAAGCTCTAGTAGTCTTTAATGTATTATACAAATCTAATCAATTATAAATGTGAGTCGTCCTTGATGAAGATCAATACGGAAATTCACTTGGCTTCTTACAACGTTAACTTCACAGAATCTGTATGCCAATTGATGTTACAATAAAAGGATTATTTTGAATTCTCTCATTTATAAAGGGAGGACTTGTCATTTTAGCTTCACAAATGTGTAATCCTAATTACATAGTGAGAAAAATGTGTCTATAATATTATGTAATATGTTTCCATTTTTGTGTATATAATAAATTTGGGTTCTAAATGCCAGGTATATTTACTGCTCTTCTGCTGGTGTCTATCTCAAATCTGATCTGTTACCTCACACTGAGGTCAGTTTACATTTTATTACATCTTTCATGAAGTGATTTCGGGATATTCGTTGCGATGGTGAAAATGTTCATGGTCAAAGTTATTAAACATGGCATTGTCATAGGAGAGTCTTATTTAAGGCTTTAGTTACTTGCCCTCAAAGATGTTTTGTTCAGACTTATGTTATAATATGCAGACACCCTTTTAAAATTTTCTCTCTTCTCAAAATAATTCATTCGGTTTATCTCTTAACTCTTTGGTTCTTGTTTATAGACCGATGCGGTTGATCCTAAGAGTAGACACAAGGGAAAGCTTGAGACAGAGAGCTTGCTGCAATCAAAGGGTGTTAATTGGACTTCAATAAGGCCAGTCTACATCTATGGACCCTTGAACTACAACCCTGTTGAAGAGTGGTTCTTCCACAGATTGAAAGCTGGTAGACCAATTCCGATTCCAAGCTCGGGAATACAGATAACACAACTTGGTCATGTTAAGGTGCCAACTTATTACTTAATTACTACTCTTGTCTCTATATTGCATGAGAAATTGGCCAGTGACTAAAAAATTATATCCTATGAATGATATTAGTATAATAGTTTGGATAAATGGCTTTTGTGATCTGGCTAAAATATGGTTCAATTGTGACAGGATCTGGCAAGAGTTTTTGTTCAGGTCCTTGGCAATGAAAAGGCCAGCAAGGAAATATTCAACATTTCCGGAGACAAGTATGTCACTTTTGATGGATTAGCAAGAGCATGTGCTAAGGTAAGCAACTCATGCCATGCCATATTTAAGGTGACACAGAATAAAGGAAAATTTCCTTAATAATGTCTTGTATTTTTACTTAGTTTTCATTTATTATGTCATTTTTTTCAGGCTGGAGGATTTCCAGAGCCAGAGCTCATTCACTACAACCCTAAAGATTTCGATTTCGGGAAAAAGAAGTCATTTCCATTCCGTGACCAGGTGAAACAAGTTTATAAACATGGTTCAGTAAGAAAAGGGGAGGGGCAAGTAGTTTTAAATTTGCTAGTTTATATAATAAAAAAAAGTACATTACAGAAATGGATTTAATGATCATGATGCACTATCCATATAAAAAATTGTTCACGATGTCATCTATTCTAGAGGCGAATTCAGGAATATAATTCGAGTAGAGTCATAACAAACACATCCTAGTACATGAAAGTATGACCGTCGAGGGGACCGTGGCATACATTAGTCCTCCTCTTTTCGCTCTGATCTAATCATGTCATTTAAAATATTTGACTCTTATAATGTCACATTGTGAAGGCATAAAATTAAACTAGAGGTATATAGCCAAATGATATATTACATTTAACATTTGTAGACTCTATAAGGTATGCTTTCTGGGACACCCTTTCCCAACAAAAGAAAATAAACGCTCTTTTTACATTAGGGAAATAATGATGAATGACATTGATATAGCAAGTATATTTTGTTTACTATGCAGCATTTTTTTGCATCAATTGAGAAGGCAAAGAGTGTGCTTGGGTGGGAACCAGAGTTTGGCCTTGTAGAAGGTCTTGCAGACTCATATAACCTGGACTTTGGTCGAGGAACTTTTCGGAAAGCGGCTGATTTTGAAACAGATGACATAATTCTTGGCAAGAAGAGTCTTATTAGTGTATGATTTCTTCTTTCAGTTTTCAGTGTTTCACATATAAATTATAATTAAAGAAGCTGTGGAGGTTTGCTACAATGTCATTAGATAAAGTTGTGAAATGTTCATCAGTCTTTTATTTATTTTGCTGAATTCAATCTTGCATGAGCAGTGGATATCAATGTGAACAAGTTTTGTTTTTGCTGAGCTTCTATAAGAACTAGTTCATTGCACAAACTTGATAAAACAAACAAGTGTTTCACTCAAACAATCTCTAGTGGATTATGGAAAAGGAAAACATACTTCAAGGAGTGATTTTCTCTCTGTTTAATATCTGAAGAGTAATCATTTTTTATTACTTCAAGGATGCACATACATAATACCATCGGGTGTTGGTCCGCGCTTAGGCATATGACTACATCCCGAAAGCCTACATGGATCCTCAATCACTCTCACCAACTTCACTACAATGATGATTTTTCTTTCCGAACAAGATCGTGATAGAAAAAGAATAAAGATGACACTAGGAGCTAACATCAACACCTTCATTATCACTATATATAGAGTTATCAAAAGTTCTTCATCAAAGTCAGCAATTGTGTCATCTTCTACCAATTCATGAAATTTAGTAATCATATTTTGAATAAGAGACATGGTTTTGAAAAGAGTAATAATAGACATCTTCCAACTGGCCCATGTTGACACATAAATTTTAACATAGTGGCTGTGACTTCACTTTGATTTTCATTGCCATTTAGAGACATAACAGAGTTTGAGGTGATTGATAAATGAGTGGATTCAGGTATATATAATAACTAAAGTGCCTTGTAAAGTTAGAGGATTATCAAGATTTAGCAAACAATTATGTTCTTTCAAAGAAGGACCAAAACATTCAAATTTTTAGGCCTAAAATTTAAAGTCCCAGCCTTAGTTTTTAAAGGGTATAAATAGGCCAGAGAATATAAAGCCTAATATTTTTACTGTAAATTAAAAAAGTGCATGAAATAATGGCTAATCAGATTTGAGATAACATCATATGATTGAGCATTTCTAGCAAAATATTAATGGGGTGCTGCTATAACAGATGGACAAAGGTTCAATAAATAAACTGATTTGTCTGAATTGAATTTTCAAATGTGACCAACATTATTATTTACTAGCCAAAACAAAGCAAATAACATTAAACAACTTGAGACTTAGGTAACATCTTGCATTGAATCCTCTGCTGCATGTTTCTTTCTTCTTCCCTTTAAGTAGGGACATGATTATAGTATTGCAGTTCCATATCATTCTTCTCATTATCCTTCATTCCTTTTATGATTGTCACTTCTATTGAATCTTCCTTTTTCATCTCTTTGTTCTTTCCCCACAGAACTGAATAGAGCCCCAAAACTATCAGGAGAGACCCTATTGCACTAACCAAATCAAAAACATGGGATTAGAATTCAAACCAAATTTAGTTAAAGACAAAGCCTTAAATATGTTTTTTTTAGTACACATGCATGTTAACATAACATGCCTAAGAATAGCTAGAAGTTCTAAATTGTGATTTGCAGCCGCAATGCAATTGCGAAAAGTACAATATTGTGGCTGCAATTGTGACTATAGACCAAAACTTAGAACTTCCATAACAACAAGTTAATAGAAACTGACATGTATACTAAGTTTTAACTTAGAAATGATTAGTTATAGATAAGATAATTAAGTAGATAAAAGTGCAGATAATAACATACGTTCCAAGGTATAATTTTTCTCGAAGCAGAGCCCAGCTTACAATAGCAGTGATGATAAGCTGCAATGGAGTAAATACAGAGACATAAAGAGGTCCTTTTCTCACAATGGTCCATGACATGAGGCAATAAGCTAGCCCAGTGCAAATCACTCCCTACAATCAACATTGCCATATAGTTATATAGTTTTTCACACAGTCGATACATCATTCATCAGGTGTATTATTGTGATGCACCGACAATATAAAAAGCTCGGAAAATGATGTACATACTGCATAAATGGAAGATGTAAGTCTGATAGCATTGTTGAGGGACCAAGCTGAGGGACTATGTTCAAAACACAAGGCAATGGCAATGCACTGAATGCTTCCCAAGAAACACATGTAGGCAGTGCTTGTGTAAGGAGCTGGAAATGCTGTACTCATGTCTGCCTGAAATAGCATAAACCAAAGTACATATATAAATACTATATATTCTTATACGGAAAAATTCTTACACAAAAATGACAGCAGCCTTACCCGCAAGCGAATAGGCTGCTTCGAGGATTTGAACTCGTGACCTCATGGTCACTAAGCAACAACCTTATCGTTATACCAAACATAAAAATGTAGCATCTAACTAGTATCTCTATAAGTTAATAGATAACTATACTTACTTGAATTATGAACCATAGTGCCCATACAAGTGCACTACAAATAATGGTAAAAGGGCCTAGAAGCAAGTTTGTATTGGTGGTGGATGAGCTTGTTCCTTCCATTTTATCAGCAAATCTCAAATGAATACTTGATTCACCTAAACCAATGGTTTTTCCATGGTAAAATGATAAAAGAAGTGCTCCTCCAACACATAAAAGTGTACCCATCATTTTTGCTATCCCAGCTTTGTCTCTGATTCTTACACTCTCTTGTCTACCAACAAAAACAAGTATATCATCAAATTGCTATTAACAACGATAAAAACATGTCATGTCAATTAAAAGATTCGAACATTCATTATTTTTTCTGTTTTACTTCACTGTCATTAGTACGGGACAAAATTTGATACATGGTTTGAGAAAACATATATTTGTTGCTTTTTATATCATTACTATATATTTATAAGGCCTATAGGTACAAAGTGAAATTGTATTGGAAAATTAAAGGTCCAATTCAATATTACTACAAACCTGAACATTACTGCTAGTATAAAAGTGAATGCTGGGAGCAAATTGGTGAGTGCACATGCAATTGTAGCTGTTGAATATTTTAGCCCAACAAAGAATAGAACTTGATTTCCTGTGACTCTGCATATAATAGGATTAATTGTTTCATTAAAATGGTAATTGTACATGAAGAAAATGTTAATAAATAAAGATACAGTGTAATAAATATTAAAATACCATGTAGTTCGAGCTGTAGATAAATGTGTGTAGGAATAAATCATTTAATCTTAAAATGGTTTAAAACTATTACATTTTAATTGAGTTGAGCTTTTTATAGCTCCCCATTATTTATGTAACCATGTTATTAATATCATACGCTAAAATTAGATATATACTATACTATTATTAATTTTGCAAAACAAATAAAGAATATAATAAATATATTCATTTAAAGCCTTTAACAAAGAAAGATGTGTAAATAACTAAATATGAAGTATAAATAAAGGTATTGTCAATGTGCTAGATGTTCTGAAACAACATTTTAGTAAAAATAATAATTTACTTTTATTTTGTAATTTTAAATAAAGATCGATCGATATAGCTAATACACCAATTTAGACTGATATGATTATATCATCGGTATATTTATTTTTCAGATTGAAGTGATGGGTAAGATACTGTTTTCATAAATGTGCCTTAACGTGTCATTCCCTAACTCAGAAAATAGGTTGAGAATGTTAGCCAATATTAAAGAAATTAAAAAGAGAAAAAAACATTGCAAAGCTTACCCTAATAAGGAAGATAGTATTATCTGATACACAATGCGCTTTGTCATCTTCGGAAGCGTTTTCCTAACAAAAGAAAAAAAAAATACAAAAATTAACAAAAAAATAAGAATTAAAAGCTAATAACAATAATAATAAAAAGGTTTGTTTTACTTTAACTCATTTTTTGGCTTTTTATAAAATCACAAACCTGATGCTAGAAATAGTGTCCATTTTTTGGCTTTCAATAAAATCATATTTTTTCCTATCAAAAAATCATGTCCATTTTAGAGATTCTCATCATGCAATCAGTTATTCATGATTATTCTTAAAAGAATAGTTGATTTTGATAGTGTAAACTAATTAAATAAATAAAAAACCAAACATTATTTACATAGAAGCCACATGTATATAACTAACTATATACTAAAAATGATGATAATTCATTAATGCATGCATAATTATTACATATGATTATGTATTATAATTACCATTCGAGCCAATAAGCGAAGGGAACAATGGACACAGTTGCAAATATTTGACGATAAGCAACAAGAATAAGAGGGTTCATGCCAGATAATATTGCAAGCTTTGAAGTAATGTTCATTCCTGCATACCCAAATTGCACAAAAACCATTAACAACAATGGAAGAAAACCACTACTAGCCATATTTTCTATCCAAAGTTTTTTCTTCACTCTTATGCTTCTAGCTTTAGAACTTTGAATAGAGTATGTTTTATAAGACTAGTAGTTGAATGAAAAAGAAGAAAGATATGTACATATATATAGAAACTTAGAAAGGAGGTAGGAGCAATAAAGTAAATAAAGTTTGTGAGGGAAATAAGTGTAAAAGCTAGAAACCGTGGCAAATTTAGTGGTAATAATTATTAATAAATTTCTATTGAAAGAAAAGAAAACAGTTATGATAAATAGCTTTCAGGGACTTTTAGGATTTTGTGCAAAGTTGGCAGCTTTAGATGCATTCAGAGACTTGAAGCAACTAAATTTGTTAGTATCATGCATGAAGAAGTTATCACATCACAATTCTCATTGCAACTAATGCATTTTCCACACTACCCCTTTGCTTTGTTCCACGTTACCACATTGCATTGCATGCACCTTCTAATTCAAATATCCTACATTTACTCCTTATTATAAGGCTTTTTAAGGTTTTTGCTTATAATTTTTTTAAAACTATTCATTTTGTTTCTTTTGACGTTTTTACTTATTTATATTATTTCAAATATTTTGATGTTTTAGAAATTTATTTTTTAATTACATTTTTTATTTATTGTTCTTTTTCTTCGCTCCTATTTTTTTATTAATTTTTAATTCAGTTTTCAATATAGATTAAATGAAGTTATTTTTATTAAATTGTATTCCATTTTTATCTTTGTATCGATTTCTTAAAATCTATGTATAATTTTAAACATCAAAAAAATTTAGAACAAATGGATAATAAAATAATGTCATTTTAACATTTCAAAATACTTAATCCACTTGAAATTATCTAATTTTTTTAATATAAGGTATAGAAAAGAGTAATAGTAAATGAGAAGTTTTACTTTTCATATTATTGGCTTCCATTCACTTCTTATAACTACACAAGTTAATTAGCACATTATATTAATTAAGGAATTTAAATTGATGACCTAAAATAAACCTAAAGCATTTTTCATGTGTGAGATTTTTTTAAGAAACATAAAACATTTTAAGTTGATGACTTTACGAATTTTTACATTACTTCGATTAATAGTTAAATTGTACCCTTTCCATCGCTTAAAAGTACTATACTATTCCCATTTTTGTTAAATGGCCAAACAATGCTATTAAAGTCCCATACATAAAGAAACATAAATTAATATTTGTTAAAAATTGTAAAAACAATTAATTAGGAATAGTTTGTATTTATTATTAATTTAATCAAGGTGATAATGATAAAAATAAATTTATAAAAAAATTATTAAAATTTCATATTATAAATAATTTAAGTCAAGATAAATTTTCTAAAAAATAGTTATAGTAATCTTTTCAATTTCCCCCAATTATATTCTTATTTGTCACCTCTCTTTCTCACTTCATATCAAATATACCAAATTTTACATTATTTAATGGTTTTAATCTATATACAATCATAAGCATTAGAAAGTATGAAATGGATGCAATAAATACTTAACTTGTGCTATAGAATTACATAGAATCACAGTGAACTATCATTATCAATATAAAAATTTATATACAATTAATAAATTTTTATAATTATTAGTATTACTTTTTTGAATAATCAACTTGAAAATAAATAACTCACACTGTATATAATTCATTACAATATCAGTGTAAAGATAATTTATTAGTATTACCATTTATTAGAATGATTGATGGACACTCTATATAAACTATTACAATGTGAGTGTATATGTATTTTTTTTTCTTTTGACATTCATTAAAAAAAAAGATATACCCTTTGAAAAATGTTATTGTTTCAAGCTTCAAGGCCAATTAATGAAGGATTTGTGAACCATTTATACTCTTGGGAAAATGATCTAAAGCTAGCTAATCAAATTTTCCCAGTTTCAGTGAAGAGTTAAGTCTCTGCATGGCTCTTGTTCATATAGCATAGGGTCTTATTCTAAGTAGGAGAGGACATTGTATTTTGAAGTTTGAACTTGACAAAATTTCAAAATAAAGGTTTTCTTTTATTATACTCCATCTCTACATCAATTACCTATCATCAATCTTATCTTACCCTCATCAGAAATTTGTTTCTAATTCTGAAAAAACGTTATATACACATATAGGCCTTGCTTTTGCTATCATCTAAAGACACCTAATACTTTTTTTTATATGCATAGCTAAAGATTATTGTCGTGTATATTTTTTGGACTAATGATTGCATTAAATTTGTCACTATATAGACACCAAAAGAATCTAAAATCTATGTAATGAAAGTTTAAAAATTCATACACATTCAATACGTGTATAATCTATCATGCATTTGTATTACTTTTATTTAAGACTCTACGATAATTGAAAATCAATGATGAATAATATAATGATAGTATAAAAAAATCTTACATTATCAATGCATAGATCATTTTCTCATACCAAAATTGGATTAAACTCTTTTGTTCTCTTTTTTCTTTATTTGTGCAATTAAATGCTGCTTATCAGCCATATATTCGTTTATTCGGCATTACGTAATGCATTACTTCCCTTATCTTCCAAAAACTTGGATTCATTTTCAAGAAGAAGTAATGTAGACAAGTATAATAATCGTGAGAAAGAATATTAACCAAAATGTATAGAACTATAGATAGAGTAAAAGAGATGAGAAGATTTAAGAATATTTCACATGTATCTTCCACTTAAAATAAACAAGTGTTTCTTACCCTCAATTATAAATGTTTATGTTATATAAGGGTCAATGTTTTTAGAGTAAAGACTTTAATTAGTCCCTGAAAACAATGTGCCATTTCTGGTCCACACAAAATATAAATTAAATTTTTATGTTTTTGTCATATTTCTCATGGAAAATTAAGTTCTTTTTGCCAAGTTTATATAGGTTGATGTTCACTAATTAAAGTTAGGTATTCCTTCATAAACTCTTAAATTTGAGTGTGTGTTTGGTTTTGTGGTTGAAAATTGAGTTGGGGTATTAGACATGTGTTTCTTGTGAAGTGGTTGTGATGAGTAGCTTCTTTATTAACATATGTTAAGAAAATTGCAATGTGGTTCCAAACACATAAAAATTTGTTTAAGTTATCAATTTAACATAGTATAATTAGTCCCTAAAAAATGCAACACCTATGAACTTGGTTCATGATAAAATGGGTACGAAGTAAGAGGACTTATGTGTTTCATATTTATAATTTTGAGGTACTAAATTGTTAAGAAAAAAATCTATGAATAAAAAGCATCCCATATATAAACTTACATTAAAAAAGGACCTATTTCTATATGTAAGTGGTATTAGATATGGGCTAACATCCTACTATTTCATAATTTTTTGTTGGTCTAAAAACATTTTTTATAGTTATTTAATTTAAAGATCTAATATCTTAATTTTTTACCGATCATACATCTGAAATGTCACATATTATAATACTGGTACTATATATTTTTCCATCATAATTAAAACATGGATCTCTGCATATCAATTAATAGCATCTTCAGCTACAAGTGTTATTAAAACCTGCATTCTATGTAATGTGGCTATTATGTATATTTATTTTTTAATCTTTATCATTCGAATAAAAATTTAATAATTCTATTCTCATTTATCATAACAATAATTTTTCTCAGTTGAATATTTTTATATATATATATATATATATATATATATATTTAGATGATTGAAGTGGGTCTCGGGTCTAGCTAGAGAAATCCAAAAGATTATAAGAGTTAAGGTTCATTTATTCAACTCCAATAAATTCGAACTTAAATTTGAGTTTGAGGTTTCAAGTTTGATATTTTCTTTATATTATTAATGATATTTTCTCGCTTTATGTATAAAGAATTTATTTCTTTTAAGATGTGAGTCTCCTCTCAATAAATATTAGTTACAAAAATCAAATTTTTAACCTTTTAATCTTTCTGATGATCTAATAGAGTTTTGTATCACTAAATCAACATCTTATTAATTATTTGTTTAATAATGTGGGTGAAAATTATCAAATTGCCATCCTAAGTGGAAGCAATAATGAAGAGTGATGAGTTACAGAACAACATTAGCTGTAATAATAACATATCACACAATACAAAAAAAAGCAATAAATGAGGAATCGAGAAGAGAAAATAAATGCTTAAAATAAATGTAGAATAGGGTAGACAATAGGATACAGAAGATGACCAACAGAAAATGTTGAAGAACAGACATGCAACCACTATCTGTTTCTGCAATGTCTTCCTATGTTGTAATTTGTAACACCAATTGTTTCAATTCACAATATCAGTTTTGCAGCATTGCATGCATCCACCATTTACCAATCATGGTTTTCTTTATTACCACACACACAGAATATATAACAAACTATGGGTTATACACTTATATTATCTTAAGATATGAAGAAGATTCATAGTGGTTTTCTTTATTATTATGTTTATCAATTTGTTCATATTAAAAACTTTAATTATCTCTGCTTTTTTACTATTTTCGATAACACTATTAATTAATAAACAATATTAAATAAGGGTAAGATTTGGATTCCACATATATATATATATAGCTTAAATTAAAAATATCTCAAGTGAATTTATATGATTCCTCACACAAATTTCTAGATGCATGTATAGTTATTGACATTTGATATAGAGTGCAAAAATAATACGCCGTGCCCACACGGTCCATTTACCAAATAAATGTCTAATTGTAATGTTTAGCCAATCAATATAGAGTTGGTATAGACCAGGACCAAGCTAAATATAAATGAATGTCTCTAATTTATTAAAAACTTGTATAATTTAACATCAAATTCAAATAAAAATATTGTTGGACATTTTAAGTATGAATGAATGAATAAGTTTCATATAAAAATAAATAAGTTAAAGAGTATATAAATAGGTGAATTCATAGACCTAAGTTAATATATATTTATAATGGATGAGTTAAAATTATAGGAAGCTAAGAAATGGAAAAAAAATCGTTTTGGGTCTTATCAAAATAGAGAAAAAGATGTATATACTAATAGTGTAAGAGTTTTTTACACTATCATTTCATTATCTATCATTCATTCTCAATTATGTTTGTTTTTTCACAAAAAATAATCCAAATAAAGGGTGAATAATGCATTGATTGTGCATGATTCTTTATACTGTCAGCGCATCAATATTACACTCATCAAAATAAGCACCACTATACTAGGCACAACATTAATAATATTTTCACCCTAGCTATCATCATGGTCACTACAACTTCCTTCCTTTTGCTTGTCTTATTTATTTTTCAGAAGATAAAAAAATTCTTAAAATGTTCTTTTGACTATCCCATTTTTCTTCAACCAAAATATACTTTTAAATATTATCAAAGGTTACCACACCAACAAGAGTGTAATTAATCAAAGACACACATAAGATTTCACTAGAATCATGTAAAGTATTAAGTAGGCAATGGACCATAATCTCATCATCAAATTTAATACACTTGCTAAATAACTAATCAAAACAACATTGAAATTCATTCAAGTATCAACAACTTATCAACATTCACTGTTTAATCACTTTATTAAAAAAAATCGATAACTCATTTTTTAATTAATTTTTTTAATAACGTGAATGTTTCCTATTGATGATAAATATAGTAACATAAAATAATAAATATAGAAGATTTATGATATGAAATTTATACTTTCTTCTAACTCATAAAATAAGTACCGAATGATAATAGTGCATGGAGAACCTTTAATGTTGAACCACTCAATAACTTTTCTGTTGCTTGAATTGAAATGGGACTAATCCAGATCATGATAAGTCGGGTCAAAATCAATTTAATAGTTTTAATGAATTTTATACACTGTTATTGTATTAAATATCATTCATTTTTAATTATTATTGATTCTTCAAAATGAATAATAGATAATGCATTGTTTGTTTACGAAAATTTAAGATGATTTACACTATTTGATAAACCACAATATCATTATCACTAATTCTAATATTTTAAGGGCCTGGCCCAAATAAAAAGTACTAGTTGTAATTTAAAAAAATATAGCTATATGAAATTTGTATAAGTAACAAATATGAATAAGATTGAGGACTTACAATAAATTGCATTTGAAAAATAAAAATGAGTGTAGATTGTTTATCGAAATAATTTAATTACATCATATTTTTGTAATAAATTTTGAATAAAAGAGTATTTCTCTCTTACATATCGTGACAACTTATGATATATATTGTCTTCAAATTTGATTATGACTACTTTTTATCAACCTAGGCAAGACTCCTTATTTTATTTTATTGTACATCAACCATATGAAAATAATAGAATGAAAATTATAACTTACCAAAATTGTGAACAAAATTATTTTTAGAATAATAATAATTAATAAAACAACTAATTTAATAAATAACTGGAAAAAAGTAAGAGCCCGCTTATCACGCAATGGGGAATTTTTTATAAGGAATGTAGAAGGGAAATTATTTGTATGGATAAAATAATTGGACCCAATGAGTTCGGAAAAGTTACGTGTATAGTATAGTCAAACTTACACATTTAGTATATGTTTCAAAATATTTACAGAACTAGTGTAATTTTTAGGGAACTTGTGAATGGGATCCACGACTTTGGAGAAGTCGTGGACCAGGAATGCGACTTCCCTGACATATTCTCTCCCCTTCATGGAAGTCGTGTACCCTAAACACGATACGGTATAGCTTTGTGGTTCTTGGTTTTCATGGTAATTTAAAGGTTTATAGTTCAATACTCATCCATTGCTTTTTTTTTTATTTTTTTATAACTTTGACATATATTATTTGTACAAAGACTCTAATACATCATGGGTACGTGTTGAACCATAGACCTCTAGGTTGCCATATAATCCAAGAACCACTAAGCTAAAACATATTTTTGTTATTTATATATAATGGAAGTCGTGTTTAGGTTACACGATTTCTAAAAAAAGTGAAAGTCGTGGATGGGAAACACGACTTCCATGGAGGAGAGAGAATGTGTCAAGGAAGTCGCATTTCTGGTTCATGACTTCCCCAAAGTCGTGGATATTATCCACGAGTTCTCTAAAAAATACACTACATCCGTAAATATTTTGAAACATATACCAAATATGTGATAGTGTAATTTGATTACACTATCCACGTAATTTTTCAAATGAGTTCTAACCTACACACCGACTGAACCACTTATTCCATTCATCTTTCACTATGTCTCTCCAATTAAAAAATATAACTTAATTAAAAATAAAAATCATAATAATAAAAATTAATATTTTTATATTATTTTATGAAATTTGATTGACCATGGATATATCAACAAAATTGTTTTTAGGATCTTTGTTGCCTAGAAATCTTCGGCTTGGAATGGAAGTCACATACTCTAAAACTATACCTTCAACCATATCTTATCTAATCAAATTTGACACATAGTAAAAAAATTATATAAAACTTTAACTTAGTTTTTCGGTACTTATTTTTTTAATAAATATCATTTTGATTGAATAAGCCAGGGTTAGGGAAAAGATTTTGGGACATTTGTGGTGACCACATTTTTTTCCTTTATAGGTTGTGCCCGTGGGGATGTTAGGTAAACCTTTCTGGCATATACGTGTAATATCACTATTCAGATATTGTGAGTGAGATATCTATAGAAAGATAATTATAATTAAATATGAATCATGATGCTATGAAAAATTCGTAAACAATTAGTTTATGCATCATTTTCACATATTCGTAACAGTGAGCATGGGATGTTATAATATTGTTATCTTTAACTGTTTTTCTCAATAAGTGTTGTTCACGGAAATTGAATTCATGACCTTTTAACAATGAATTTAATATATATACACTGACAGTGTAAGTATTTTTTATATTGTAAGCAAATTATTCACCATTAATTTATTAGTCACTTATTGACTCCCATATAAAAGTGATAGAAATTAACAATGAATGATATGCCAACAGTGTAAAAAACTTTACTGAAAAATTTTAAACTCTTTAATATTACTAGACTAATGCTTTACTAATGTATTTATGCATTAAAACGAAAGTTCTCATGCCCATTAAAGTCTCTAATTTATTTGAATTATTAGAAAATGGAAGTGCATTGATCGCATTTGAGAAAGTATGATATATCATACAAGCTTTATAATTAAATTTGCTGTACACCATAAGTATATAAATATGATTGTTTAATTTTAAGAATTATCACTTGTTGAATAAAACAACTTTATAATTATATATTGTTTTATAAAAAATAAAATAAACAAATGTGTGATGCATGGTACTTATGAACAGACAAGTCACATGAGCTTTTAATAGAATGGGTCAGAGCTAATTAATCCCCACCCATATGCAATTCATCAAATTTCAGTAATATTATTAATTAATAACGGGATATATATTATCAATTATTACAAATTTTATGGAGGGATAGTATATCATTTACTAATTTGTATTTCTGGCACTCCGTACATGTCGACTTATATTCCATACCTATCGACTCACACTTTTATTTTGTCTGATATATAGTATATAAATATAAGAAATACAATATATAAGCTAAATAAAAAATATAGATTTAAGAAAATAAAAATCATTATATAGGTAAGAAAGAGAGAAGATAAAAATAAGAGAAAATATGGAAGAATAATGATTTATTCATGAAAAATGAAAGTATTATTTGGAAGTTTTTATTAGTTATTAAAGAAAGAAGTTAAAAGGAATAAAGATGAAATATAAAATTTATGTCATGTGTAATAGTTATAATTTATTTTAGCGTTATCAATACTAGTGTATTAATACACTTTATGCCTACCGATCAACATTGCATGATAATACGTATTTACATATTTCATTTAGAATTAGAATGCACTTGTTGTATTTGATATAGTTTATATTATAATTTTTTTGTTTATTATAATACTCAATTTTACGTGAGAGATATGATTAATTAATGTGTTAATTGTATTTACCTAGGATTATATAATTTTTTTGTAAAAATTAAATAATGTTAAGAGTATAATAGAAAGTGAAAATTATACCATGATAAAAGTTATACAATATTTTTCTTTTATATATAATATAGAAAATATAAAAGTCTATATATATTCACAATGTGAATTTTGATAGAGGAGTTAGTAAACATCCATCACATGATAACATGTAATTTAATGTCATTGTCTTTCTGTTACGGCACATGTACATAATATTGAATAATGAAAGTTATATTATTTATTATTCATTTTCAATCGTTATTAACATTAGATGAATCTAAGTTGATATTGAATGTAGTTTAGTAGAATAAACGCAAATACTTATACTAGTACTAGACTACTAGTAGCAGCAGAAGCAGAAAGGTTTGATTGGAAAGTGGCACCGACAATAACCCAATGGGTCACTCTCAAAGTCTTACATTTCTATTGTTATTATTATTTACTATCTCTTCTTCTTCTTCAGCTATAGGTTTGAATAATCCCAATAAGGGTGCAGTGTTATTCGTGTTCGGTGATTCTAACTCGGACACGGGTGGACTCGCTTCCGGACTCGGTTTCCCAATTAATTTCCCCAATGGCCGCACCTTTTTTCACAGATCCACTGGTCGTTTGTCTGATGGAAGACTTATCATTGACCTGCTCTGTAAGTCAACCCTTCAACTTATCCATTCACACTTTTACCAGTGTCGTAGTTACTGTAATTGTGGTCATTGCTCTACAGCTTGAGTTTTCTGTGATTAAAAAAATGTTTTTGAATGTGATGTGGTCCGATGTTTATCATTATTCTCGGTGTCAAACTGTAATTGCGGTTGCTATAAACACTCAAACTGTAATATTATGGCTGCATCATCTGATTTAGTCAGTCATTTGAAACAATGCATCCTAGGATAATAACATATAGCGGACCAATGCATGATGTTCTCACCTTATGAATCCGAGGAGGGTAGATGTACATAGTCTTACCCCACAAGTCAAAAGTGCAGAGTTTGTTACCAGGATTTGAACGTGTGAACTCTTAGTAAGTAGCAACGTTATAGACTTATAGTTGGGCCGAGGCTCACCATCTCATTTTAATGTATACAATAGTAGTACTTTTGGTGCGTAGGAGGGTGAGTCACGACCAAATGGTAATGTTGCCTCTTTGTGATCTAGAGGTCGAGATTTTAAATCGTGGAAACAACATCTCTGCATGGAGGGGGTAAGACTATGTGCACATACTCTCATCTTACTCCATTGAGTGAGAGTTTCGTGCAATGGACTGTTATTTTTACCGTATATAGAAAAATTAACTTTTACTGATTAATGGAGGTAAAAGAATACTGCCATTGAAAACTGTAGTGATAGGGAATTGGGATGCATAGATGTTAGTTTCATTTTGCATAAGCCAAATATGCTTAAATTTCAATCTTGAAATTAATTTTCTTCCATCATTTGCAGGCCAAAGTTTGAACATAAGTTTTTTGATCCCATACTTGGATCCATTGTCTGGAACAACATTCACAAATGGAGCAAACTTTGCAGTGGTTGGGTCCTCTACCCTACCCAAATATGTTCCTTTCTCTTTAAATATACAGGTCATGCAGTTTCTGCATTTCAAAGCTCGTACCCTTGAACTTGTAGCAGCAGGTATATTTCCCTCGCCTTTTTATTGCATTAGCTTAGAGGAAAATAAACAAGATAAAATAATTGGTCTGAACTGTCTTTGTGGCTTGTTTTAAATATTTGGCTCCTTCACTCTTTTAATCTGAATATTATGCATGTTCGATACCGAATTTTAGACACTAAGAATTTGTTTGCGAGTTGGTTTTTGGAGAGGAAAATGAAAGGCTTGAGAGTATCTTACAAAAATAGACTCGTAAATAGACCCTAAGTATAAAGATTCAATCTATCATACTCTTGAGTGTAAGCTAGGTATCTATGATCTAGTGTGACATAGATACTCTATTTGTTTCTGATCATTGAAGTGGCAATACAATTAAGGAAAGGTTTTTGTTAACCTTGGCACTTAGGGGTGAAGATAAGAAACCAAAAACGAATTAGAACACCATATACACCTATTATTGAGGGAGTTTTATCTTGACATTTATACTTCATTGAGTTATGACCCCTATTAATGTAACCAAAATTAGTTTTTTTGGGGTCAAAGAATCAAAGACTATGGTAATTTTGCTTCAACTTGAGGTATTACATTATTGCCACCAGATTGGACTTGTTATGCTAACAAAACTATTTATGTATTAACTGAATTTTAAGAGTGAACTGATTCCAAACTTGTAGGTTCAAGAAATTTGATCAGTGATGAAGGCTTCAGAAATGCACTCTACTTGATTGATATTGGGCAAAATGACATTGCTGATTCATTTGCCAAAAATATGTCATACGCTCAAGTCATCAAGAGGATCCCATCTGTTATCACTGAAATTGAGAATGCTCTAAAGGTTAGTCAGTATAGTGTTTTTAAAATTGTGGAGTAAACTTGCTTTGTTACCTCTAAAACTGGCTGATTTTGTTTGTTAGTAATGGTGATTTGTGTCACTAGAAAAGGCTTAATTTTATCATAAAAGTGATCCGAATTCTCTTGCTCATCGTATGTGACCATAAAATAGAACTTTTCCTTCTCTACTAACTTTCTCCATTGTATTAGTATTATTTTTACACTGGCATATGTTTCTGTGTTTGAAGTTTGTGCTTTGAAATTCTTACCAGAATTCATAGATTACACACAAGAAAGAGATAAGAAATGTGTACATAGCTACTGAATATTCTTCCCAAAATCAAAATGAGAATGTATAAGTTTCATGGTTTCTTCTATACATCTGATTGGGATAGGTTGATTCCAATCACAATAGTAGAAGTTTACTGTATATATATACCTTGAATTTATTTTCGTTACTCAAGGTGCTGCAACTGCATCTCCAATTATATAAATGGTGATATTGCAGTTTTTTCAGCTAAGTAGAACTGTGTGTTCTACGATATATATTTATATCATGTTATCCCGCAACTTACTTAAATATATGGTTCAGATCAATAACACGCAAATTTGTCCAAAAACTCTTATCATGGTATTATTTCTTTCATTGGCTTATTTATCCGTAATGGAGTATGATGCTTGGTTCATCTATGTGGATGCAGAGTTTGTATAATCAAGGTGCCAGGAAGTTTTGGGTTCACAATACTGGACCCTTGGGTTGTCTTCCCAAAATACTTTCTCTTACCCAAAAGAAGGATCTGGATTCATTTGGATGTCTATCTAGTTATAACTCTGCTGCAAGATTATTTAATGGAGCGCTGCAACATTTGACTCAGAAACTAAGAAATCAATTGAATGGTGCAACCATAGTCTATGTTGATATTTATGCCATTAAGTATGATATTATCACAAATGCCGCAAAATATGGTAAGCAGCAAGCACTTCTTCTCATTTAAGTATTAATTCAATGATTCAATTAGAGGAATCCCGGAATTCGGTCCTCCAAAAAGTATAGTGTTGCATGTTAAGTCCTTGAGAATTTTTGTCATCAATTAAATCCTTGAAAGATGCAAAACAATGTTGAATGAAGGACTTAATTGGTGACTCAAATTCTTTTAAGAACCAATGTGGCATTGTTTTAATTTTTCAAGTAATTAGTGACAAAATATAATTGGCAACATTATAATTTTGGAGTATTGAATGGAGAGTTTAATCTTGTTATTTCACTCAATTGTTATGCTAACCTGAATAAAGTTTTCCTGACTTTCAATCATAGTACATGATTTGCAGTATGGTTTCGGTGTGCATCAGTTCTCTGTGTTTCATCACTTTGTGTATTAGACTATTAGTATTACAAGAGTTCTTTTATAAGTAACCCAATACGTGATATCGGTACGCTGAACCCGTTACACGGTACTAAGCTAAATAATGGAACCATGTAACTATATTTTCAATCCACACATTATGATTGCATTATAACTGCCTTTCTTCTGGAAAACATTGTTAACTCTTATCGTTATCATGATTGGGGTGAAGTTTTTAAATGCATTATTGCTTAGGTTTCTGCCGACCCTATCTAATCAGACTAAGCCTTGGTTGTTGTTGTTATTGTATTGCTTAGGTTTCTCGAATCCGTTGATCGTATGCTGTGGGTTTGGAGGGCCTCCCTACAATTTTGATGCAAGAGTGCCATGTGGTCAACCTGGTAACCAGGTTTGTGATGAAGGATCTAAATATGTGAGTTGGGATGGAACTCATCTTACTGAGGCTGCAAATACATTGATAGCTTCTAGGATACTTTCCTCTGCTTATTCCATACCAAAATTACCTTTTGATTTCTTTACCCACCACTGATTTTCATGTTTTGTCTAAGTTTATGAGTGTGCATGCAATGCAGTGAATCTAAGTTGGTTCATTAATCTGTAGTTCTTCAAAGACCAAAGAACAAAGTTTGTCATTTGGTTAGGATGAAGAAATCAGGGTCATGCAATGGCACATGTTGCAGAGGGATGTGTATGATGTATTATTATGTTAACATTTGACTAATGATGAATGTTTTTTTAGAAATTTAGGATTATAAAGATTGATCGAACACAAATATTAGTCAGTCCAAACAACTTATTATATAGGCAGAAATTTTTACGAACGATAAATTTAAATAAAATAAAACTTAGATAAGATTCAAACATATTTTCTTGGCTATGCTGATCAAGATCATTATTAATAAATGAAAACAATGATTTATAGATAAAATGTTAATAGGTGGTAAGGTAAAAAAGGATTTTGCAAAATAATTGATTTTTGATTTTTTGGGATTTATTTATTTTTAATATAGCTCTTTTATAATTGAGGTGATACATGATTGTATTCTTAATGTTCCCAAATAAATGAATAATTGGAACTAGGTTAGAGAAAGCTTTAGGTTCTTCAGGATTACATCATAAAATTGTGTCCCAAGAGTACAACCAAAGGAAACAATCAAAATCTAATAATGGGCACACACACCTATAAGGTTAAGATTGTTGTGCTCTTTGATTCTCTCACCAAGTAAAGTAAATTATTTAATAGCCTTAAGACTCTCATTACCTCCTCCTTTGATCTCAAATACACAAATACTACTTATAGAATATATAAAGTTGAAGAGCTTTTTATAGAAGACATTAATGGTAGTAACTCTCGTAACCGCATACATATGTTGTCTGAGCGTGATTCCATGTGTTATGAGCCAGGAAGTTTTGGGTTCACAATACTGGACCCTTGGGTTGTCTTCCCAAAATACTTTCTCTTACCCAAAAGAAGGATCTGGATTCATTTGGATGTCTATCTAGTTATAACTCTGCTGCAAGATTATTTAATGGAGCGCTGCAACATTTGACTCAGAAACTAAGAAATCAATTGAATGGTGCAACCATAGTCTATGTTGATATTTATGCCATTAAGTATGATATTATCACAAATGCCGCAAAATATGGTAAGCAGCAAGCACTTCTTCTCATTTAAGTATTAATTCAATGATTCAATTAGAGGAATCCCGGAATTCGGTCCTCCAAAAAGTATAGTGTTGCATGTTAAGTCCTTGAGAATTTTTGTCATCAATTAAATCCTTGAAAGATGCAAAACAATGTTGAATGAAGGACTTAATTGGTGACTCAAATTCTTTTAAGAACCAATGTGGCATTGTTTTAATTTTTCAAGTAATTAGTGACAAAATATAATTGGCAACATTATAATTTTGGAGTATTGAATGGAGAGTTTAATCTTGTTATTTCACTCAATTGTTATGCTAACCTGAATAAAGTTTTCCTGACTTTCAATCATAGTACATGATTTGCAGTATGGTTTCGGTGTGCATCAGTTCTCTGTGTTTCATCACTTTGTGTATTAGACTATTAGTATTACAAGAGTTCTTTTATAAGTAACCCAATACGTGATATCGGTACGCTGAACCCGTTACACGGTACTAAGCTAAATAATGGAACCATGTAACTATATTTTCAATCCACACATTATGATTGCATTATAACTGCCTTTCTTCTGGAAAACATTGTTAACTCTTATCGTTATCATGATTGGGGTGAAGTTTTTAAATGCATTATTGCTTAGGTTTCTGCCGACCCTATCTAATCAGACTAAGCCTTGGTTGTTGTTGTTATTGTATTGCTTAGGTTTCTCGAATCCGTTGATCGTATGCTGTGGGTTTGGAGGGCCTCCCTACAATTTTGATGCAAGAGTGCCATGTGGTCAACCTGGTAACCAGGTTTGTGATGAAGGATCTAAATATGTGAGTTGGGATGGAACTCATCTTACTGAGGCTGCAAATACATTGATAGCTTCTAGGATACTTTCCTCTGCTTATTCCATACCAAAATTACCTTTTGATTTCTTTACCCACCACTGATTTTCATGTTTTGTCTAAGTTTATGAGTGTGCATGCAATGCAGTGAATCTAAGTTGGTTCATTAATCTGTAGTTCTTCAAAGACCAAAGAACAAAGTTTGTCATTTGGTTAGGATGAAGAAATCAGGGTCATGCAATGGCACATGTTGCAGAGGGATGTGTATGATGTATTATTATGTTAACATTTGACTAATGATGAATGTTTTTTTAGAAATTTAGGATTATAAAGATTGATCGAACACAAATATTAGTCAGTCCAAACAACTTATTATATAGGCAGAAATTTTTACGAACGATAAATTTAAATAAAATAAAACTTAGATAAGATTCAAACATATTTTCTTGGCTATGCTGATCAAGATCATTATTAATAAATGAAAACAATGATTTATAGATAAAATGTTAATAGGTGGT
Source organism: Lupinus angustifolius (assembly GCF_001865875.1). Lineage (NCBI taxonomy): Eukaryota > Viridiplantae > Streptophyta > Magnoliopsida > Fabales > Fabaceae > Lupinus > Lupinus angustifolius. The sequence goes on along the minus strand of NC_032010.1, from coordinate 2,107,337 downwards.
AAGGTAAAAAAGGATTTTGCAAAATAATTGATTTTTGATTTTTTGGGATTTATTTATTTTTAATATAGCTCTTTTATAATTGAGGTGATACATGATTGTATTCTTAATGTTCCCAAATAAATGAATAATTGGAACTAGGTTAGAGAAAGCTTTAGGTTCTTCAGGATTACATCATAAAATTGTGTCCCAAGAGTACAACCAAAGGAAACAATCAAAATCTAATAATGGGCACACACACCTATAAGGTTAAGATTGTTGTGCTCTTTGATTCTCTCACCAAGTAAAGTAAATTATTTAATAGCCTTAAGACTCTCATTACCTCCTCCTTTGATCTCAAATACACAAATACTACTTATAGAATATATAAAGTTGAAGAGCTTTTTATAGAAGACATTAATGGTAGTAACTCTCGTAACCGCATACATATGTTGTCTGAGCGTGATTCCATGTGTTATGAGTTTGTGATTGGTTGAAAAATATATATTTAAATTAAAATTTAATTTTAAGTATTTTTATCACAAATCATAACTTATGGCACATGGAATGACACTCACACATTTGATGTTACAAAATGCATTCTATAGGTATTGGTTTGTTTATTTTCTTGTAACATGCTATCTTATTCTCATGGTTTATGGGTTAAGCATAAGTTCGATACTGCAAAAAAGTTAGCATAAGTATGTGCTCAGGATTCATGAATAATTTCAATTATCATATGCAAGGTAACATTTCTTTTTACTTAACAAAGCCATTTTCACTCTACTTTCAAAATGAGCACTTGATTCTAAGTGTAACATTTTGTGTGTGGGTATGGAATCTCTATGTGATTATGTGAAAGAGTACTTTTTACCTATATAAGTTTATTTGACAATAATCAAGCTTCACTCAGTGCTACCTAAGCTTGTATCACAGGGGAGTATATCATCATTTTATAATTGATCAGAAAAATATTTAATTATTAAATTTTGAACAAATCATAATAAATAACAAATAAGGTAACACAATTTTTTAAGACAATAAATATACTCTCATTTTAGAATTGTCTTTTTTAATGTGAACAAATCCACCTTTTCTTATATGATGTGCATTGAATCTAAAGCCAAATTTGCCTAACATTAAGCAAAAGAGTTGAGGTGGTGTGTGTGCCTTACAGAGAAACATGGCATGTGTGTCCAGTATCTGTAAATGCACATGATGGACCTGTCACATTAGACTTGAAAGTGATTTGGGAAAAGATAAAGAAATATTCAATCAAAAAGTGTGTTTGGTTCCTCGTACAGTGTGATACTATTATAGTATTATTTGGACCAAAACATCTCCAACCCCATCATTCTTAGTTGCAAAGTAACCTCTTTTATGCATTAGTATTATCATTATGTCTGTCGTTTTCTTTGGACACACACATTTCCATTTTTCACTCTATGGACTTGAGTTTTTCTTATTGTCATTTTGCAATTTCTTCTATCACAAGTATATAAATATTCATTTTAATTGTTCATATTTTTTTAATTTTATTAATTTGGTTTGTTAAAAATTGTAAAACTCAAACTAGTTCTCAAAAATTTAAATATCGATTAAATTAGTACTTTTAAAGTTAAATTAGTATATATCAAGTATTATAAAACATGTTAAAATGACTAATTTAACTAACATTTAGAAATTTTGGGACTATTTTGAGTGATCAAACTGATAAAATTGAAAAACATGAGGGACTAAAATAATTATTTCTTCTATAAATCAAAGAAAATACTCATTTTAGTGCATCATATTTTTGAGCTTACAAAATTTTTGATATGGCTTTATGCCTTTATTTATTCTTGACTAAAATAATTATTTCTTCTTACCAGTTTAATATTTCAAAAAAGAAAAGACCTAAAATGGTCCCCATAATTTTAAATGTAGGTCAAATTAGTCATTTTTAGCATGTTTTACAACACTTAATAGACTAATTTGACTCCAAAAAAGACTAATTTGACCTATATTTGAAATTTGGAGACCATTTTAAGTCTTTTATTTTTTGAATAACTAAAACTGGTAAAGTCTAAAAATATGAGAGACAAAAATGAGTATTTACTCTAAATCAAATGTATTCAATGTCCTGAAAATATAAAAAAAAACATTTAATATTTTCTTTATGAGTGTAATATTGATATACCGATAGTGTAAAGAATTATGCACAATCAGTGTATCATCCACCGTTCATTTGATTACTTTTTGTGAAAAGTCAAACATAATTGAAAATAAATGGTAGATAATGGAGTGAGAGTGTAAAAATTACACTGTCGATGTATAATCTTTTTCACTTTCTTTATTTATAGTGGAGGATAAACAGTTGGGGGCTTATAAAATTTCTGATATGGCTTTATGCCTTTATTTATCATCAACACCTTCCCCATGTTTTTAAAAGCAGTGCCACACTATGAATCACAATATCAGTATATCACACTAATATTCCAACCAGGCCATTCTACATTCCAATAGCACTCTTTTAAAATGGCAAAGGAAGCTTCTATGCACCTCTTGTTCTTCTCTTTTCTCATAATCTGCTGTTCTGGTAAGTAACTAATGCTGCTATACTCAGTAATCATTTTTTTGTTCTAATGAATATTCACAGTTGAAGTCACAAGTTAACAGTTTCTCACTTTGTGCTTGTATAAATCAGTGGAACCATCTCAAACTCATGTGAAAAGTTTTTGATTCTGATGCTAAATTTTCATTCTTTGTAGGTACTCTGGTAGATTTGTCTGATCATGAAAGAGAACACACTGCATCTTCAACATCTACTTTGACCACATTCAAATCTCAGATTCAGTTTTTGTGCTTTTTCTGTTCAAAATCTAACATTTTGTCCAAAAGAGAAATCCATATGAGAAGAATTCTAGATGAAACAACAAAAACCTCAACTACCACATTTCCCCCTACAAACCCAACATCAACTACACCAATCACCACACTTCCAGATTCACCAGCCATCATAACAGTTCCATCCACAAGTCCTGTCACAGTTTCACCTCCAAATCCAGTTTCAATGCCTGGAACAGTTCCTTCTACACCACCATCAATTCCCTTAACCCCAACAAACCCAGCAAATTCTCAAGTACCTGTTACTAATCCAGGCACAGCTCCTATTACAGTTCCAGGGACACCACCAGCTGCTACTACTAACAACCCTGTGAGTTCTAACCCACCTTCATTAGGAAACACAAATGCACCAAATACTACTCCTGGGCAGGGTTGGTGTGTGGCAAAAACTGGAGTTCCACAAACTACTCTTCAATCTGCATTGGACTATTGCTGTGGAATGGACAGTGTAGCTTGTTCACAAATACAGCAAGGTGGGAGTTGTTACAATCCAAATTCTTTACAAAACCATGCTTCTGTTGCCTTTAACAGCTATTACCAGAAGAATCCAGCACCAACAAGCTGTGACTTTGGAGGGGCTGCAACCTTAGTTAACACCAATCCAAGTAAGATCTTTAATGGTTCAATATCCCAATTTGAGACACACACTCTCTTATTGTACTGCACATTACACTCTTCTTAAAGTATAGTTTAAGAACAAAAGATAGCATGAGATGTGATCCAATAAAAATAACCTTACAAAGAAGGAATGGATTCTTTCATGTTAATTTTTTAGCATATGATCAAAGGTTTTAAATCTAGGTCTGCAGCCACCACACATGCCGATATTTAAGGTTTTGGAAGTAACTGAAACTTTATCATAGCACGGTTGTGGTCACATCGGCCGCAAATGCCTGCAACTATCTGAAACGTCAAGGTTCTTGATGTTTCTGAAACTGCTACCAAACCGTTATTTAATACCTTTGATATGATCATGCACAAGAGATATATAGATACAGAAATTTTATTAGTATGCCCAGTGAAGATTTATAAAGTTTCATTTACAGATGTGTTTATCTTTATTATTCACATTCACATGAGAGAAAAGTGAAATTTGATATTAGAGGATCTATTCCCTAAGAAGAACATGTAAAAAAAGTGGTGTATCCTCTTTAAGGATTCTAATTTTCTCACCAATTTTGTATGTCATTCTTTTACACCAATCAATCAATAATGTACAAATTGACATGTGTGTATCGGTTGATCAACAATTCAACATGTCATACTTAGTTAATGCATATGAAGTGATAGGAAAAATTAGTGTGAGGATGAACAATTTTTTTCCTTTTATTACATTATGTTTCACAAAATTGAAGATACTTCTCTAAAGAATTCTTGCAATTGTGACTAGGCTCTGGATCCTGCATTTACACATCATCTTCTGCATCATCCACAACATCATCTTCAGGAACAGGCATATCCGGGTAAGTAAAATGGCAAGGTTTTCAATATTGCAAGTATTATTTGGTACCTTTTAGCCTTCAAGATATACTATTATAATAATCATGATCTCGTATAATTTACCATATTTTGCAGCTCGGGTGCCCCAGCTTCAGTTTTTGGGTCCCAGAGCCCTCCACCTGATGCAGATTTCTCACATTCAGCTGGTTTGAAACCTTTTATTGGCTGCATGGTTCTGTTGATATCATTGGTCACTGGAAAAATCAGTGTATGAGGCAACAGAGAGAGACAAGTTTTCCATGAGTCATAGGAGAAGCTCAATACTCTAGCTGTGTTGGAGTTGTATTGTAATATTACAAGCAGGTGTATAGGAATATAGGTGCAGAAAGAAAGTAGAGGAAAGTGAAGAGGAAAGTACATGATGATGACACTGTAGGTGTTAGACTTTCTTTATTTTTCAGATGTACCAAAAAACTAGAAGTGATTTTTTCCAACAATCCTTCTCTCTTTATTTTCCCATTCTTCCATCCAATACTCTAAGATATGCACCTTTGTGTTGTGTTGAAAAATACAAAAATAAATCTCAGCCCATATACTAGTTCTCTCACTCTAGCAAGAGTAACAGTAATGCAATAAACTGACTCATTAGCACAGATGTTGTAATGTAAGTTTTACATAACACAGGCAAAAATGATTTGGGATCCTCTCATCTAAAAAAATGCATTTTCACAGAGCAAAAATGACTTGTACCATTTCTCTAGGCTCCTTGAATAAACTTGGAAGGTGGTTTGGCATTTTGGTTATCTCTATGCACAACAAATGCTGGATACAGGAATGGTTTCATCCTTTCGAAAACACCACAATGATCACTATGGACATGGAGACCATGATTTTGAATCCATAGGTTTCCCAGAAACTAATTTGCTTTTCTGAATCTACAACTCCACTTTGTTGAGTTGCTGCTAGTTGATCTCTAAGTTCTTTAATAGCTTTGTCCTGTTGCTCTCCCATCTGTTGTTCACAAATCAATCAAATGAAATATGAGTTTTAGACTAGTAACTAGTTACTAGCATGCATAATAAGTAGAGTATACTAAAGCTAATAAAAAACTGACCCAGCATAATAATAAGTTGAGTATTTATGTGCCATTAATGAACAATAACAATGCATTATTGCTTTATTAGCTTAGGATATACAAATTATCTTCATAGTACTTTCTCAACCAATAGATCCAAATTCACTGTAAGCAATAAGATCACTGAATATTTTAAATGACAAATATTAAAGAGAAAGAGCTGAATTTACCCTTTGAAGCTTCCTTGTTTCAGAATGAGCTTCTTGCAGACAAAATTCTAACTTCAAAACCCTCTTCTTCAGCTCCTGGTCAATATGCTGCTGCTTCTCCAACTGTGTTTTAAAACACATCAATGCCCTTAAATACATAAGCCATGGACCTTAAAAAGAAAAGAAAGCACTAAACAAATGAATGGGTAATTAGTATTAGGCAAACAAAGATGGAGGCTATACCTGTGACTCTAGTCTCTTTGTCTTGAGCTTCCAATGAGCAGACATAATTTCAATATCATCCTTCAGTTTTGCTATTTCTACATCCTTAACAACCAGAAACTTATCCATCTTCCCAAAATTCTTACGAGAAACCTCGTCTAATACTTTCCTCAAAGCACAATCCTTGTTCTCTCCAGCCTTTGCAAGAACCTCCATAATATCGTGTTCAATTCTTAGAACACCATCTTTCAATTGCATTTGTGAAGATTCCCTTGCCAGAAGATCTTTTTGTATATTTTCTAGTTGCTTTACCAGACTAAGGACATAATCCTCATGCTCTATTAGTAATTTGTTCTTTTCGTTTAATTCTTGTAAAAGTTCAAAATATTGAAGCTGCGCAGATTGAGCTGATGCAGCATTTGCATCTGCGCTTGCTCTAGCTGCCGAAAGCTGTGTTCTAAGATCATCCAACTCCTTCAGATACTGCATCAAGAATTCAAGATTATAAAAATATGCATGAGCCATTAACACTCCGATTATTGCCAAACCAAGGCATTGTTCAGGGATGGTTTTATTTTGATGAGTTACTTTGTTCCTGAATGCCATGTTGATTAGAGAATCCTGGACACAGTCATAACTTTGATTTTATTTTATAAGGGGGTAGTCATCTTCTCCATAGCTACATGAAACCATTGTTGCAAACTACTTAGATCCTCAATGTATTCTTATAGGAGTACAATCTATGGTTAAATGCATAATAGTTTTTACAAAAAATAAATTTAGTAATTCAAGAACTTGGACTAGACCAGTATTAAAATTATTATTATATATGAATAATGATGTTCATCTTAGAAAGGGTTTTATCATCCACTCTCAGCATTTAAATTTGACAAGTGGTTACCCTGAATCTCTGCATCGCTAGAGAAGTCATTGTACCTAAATGCTCGTTCTATAGAAGTGAGGACATGTGTGAAGCTCACATAACTCCTGAAGCATGAAGCAAATACAGACAATGTTCTCTTTATGTAGAATCACTTCTCCTAGCCCTTGGCTTTACTTAGTTGTTGGTAGATGTCAAGACACTAAAAATGACGGCATAGTGTATGAGGCTCCCACCCAATGAGGTCTGGGAAAGGTAGATGTATGCAGTCTTAGCTTCGTAAGTGAAAATGCTTTTACGAGGGATAAATGTCAAACCACTAAAGACTTAAAATACTGTATTCCTCCAGCAGAACTAACTTTAACATATTGATTAATTCCTATATTTAAAAACAGTTAAAACCAAAAGGCTAATGAGGAAAGCCAAAAAAAATATCCAGCCTAAAATGCATGTTGCAAAGAGGTTATTTATATCAGTGATTTTCAAAATTGGCAGAACAATGATGAACTATTCCATACAAGAAAACATTATTTTTTGCAGTAGTGATAATAAACTATTATTTAGTGCTTAGTGCAGACAGACAAAGAGTCATAGACAAAGCTGAGGAACACAAGTTAAAAAGGAACAGCATAATAATATATCCTATGGGAATAGGAGACACTAAAGTCAAAGTGGAAAAGTAAGATATATCCTAAAAGATGTGTGTCATGTATTCCAGTGTATTACTTGCTTAATGAGAGAGGAAAACTGTGAAAAGATAAGCAAAAGAAATACTCAATGAATTGTGGAAAATTCTTATACAAACAAACTAGGCTATAACTAAGGGCACTTATAGCCAGAACAGCATGCAATATCAAGAGAAATGACATAAAAATATATACAATATTATAAGATATAGTAAACATAACTCAAACCTTCATAGCAGAAAAGCCTGAATCCTGAATTTGCTCATTTCTTTCTTCCAGTTTCCTCTGCAATATACCAATTTCTACTTCCATGCTTTTGGCTTTTAACTCTGCTTCCTGAAGTTAAAACATTGCTCCATTAGAATTTAAAACCAATTAATTATCTCAACCCACATACACTAGGACTCAAAAAGGAGAAATCATTGATATCATGGTTCTAATGATACTATGGCCAAAAAGTAATAAAAATAACATGTTTTTTTTACTACAAGATATGGTATCCACTAAGACAAGACACCATACTTTAAGGACCACAATTGCAGCCGTGATACGATTTCGGGCGACTCAAAAAACCTTGACATATCAGCATCTGTAGCGGTCGCAGACCCATATTTAATTTGGTGAACAGACAGAGTCAAATCCTAGAAGGAACCAAAATGACCAACTTTTTAATTTTCCATTCTTGTTAAGTTCTATTTAGGCTTTAGGACAAGGTTTTAAATAATGTTTTAGAAGCTTCAAAAACATTTTGCACTTTTGACAATAGAGGACATTTCTATTCAACACAATCACAATTACAGTTACAATGTGATTTGGATGACTCATAATACCTTGACATATCAGTCTATGTCGGTAAGGTTGCAGCTTAATGACCATGAGGTCAGTAAATTCAAATATTGGTTCAGCTTGTGAACCTCTATACATCTACCATATCCCCGAATCCCGATAAGTGGGAGCCTGGACTGAGCCGCCTTTTTTAAAAAGTAAACCTGACAGACCGAAGGACACAAAATTTGTTACCTGTCTTGTGAGGATTTGTTTAGTATATGATTGGTCCTGCGATGCAAGGCGGTGACGAAGCTCCTTAAATTGTGCTGCTAATGACGCGACGTTGCGCCTAAAGCTCAGCTTTGTGTCAATTAAATCCTTTAACAATGGATCAACATCTCTAACTGCTAACGAAGATGATTGTGAAATTGACATGCTAATAAGTAATAACCAATTTTCAATCCCAATGGCTTTGTCTTGTACTCTTCTGTATTTAAGCCACACCAATTCCTATCTACCACGCTTCACTGTACATGATACGTATAAGTAGCATAAACATTCTTATATTCTCCTACTATTAAAGTCTTCTAATAATTCTTTTACTCACAAAAAAAAGTGACATATATGTCACTGATAAACCAATCATTAATAAATAAACTATCTTATTGTGATACATGTCATGTTGAATAAGATGATGTATAGGAGGATATATCATTTTCCGCGGAAAAATATTTAATTACTTAACTTCGTATTTTTCTTTATCAGCCAACCGGTCGAAAATCTATGCACCATCCCCATAATGACAGGCTTTAGGGTTTAATATATGTTAATATATCAATTTATCATCTGTTTTTCATTTATAAACTGTTTTTCATTTATAAAGAATAAATAATAATTAAAAATGAATAATAGATAATATAAAATCTTAAACCAGACTGTATTCATCTTTTCTCGTCCCACTAAATGCATATGAAATAACAAACTTAATATATAACATATATGCTTCTCCCAGGGAACTATAAATAAGTATATGTAGTTTATGGGAGTACATTTTTTGTTCGGTAAAGTATGTTTACTTGTTGTGATTAATTAGAAAAATACTAAATTATTAAGTTTTCAGTATTAATATTTTTTTATATTATTACTATTATATTGTCATTCAAGATTAATATTCAATTTTTATCAATCTTTTAAACATAGTTATGACTATATTGATAGGATAAATTGTAAAAGTGGTGAATTAGTTTCATACAGGTACGATATAATAATTATAAATAAAAAAAATCAAATATAAAATCATTTGAAATAACAAAATTTTAACTGATATAATAATATATCATCATATACATATACTACTAGTATATCATTGGTCATTGATATTATTTAAACTCTTCAATCAATGTTATACAAATATATGAGTGAAATAAAACAGCTTTTTCTAGTGAATATACTTTATGGTTGATAATTAAATATTGTAGTAAAAAAATTGAGTATCATTTTCAATGTATAAGAATTAAATTAAAAAATTATAAGCTTAAGAATCTGTTTACCTCAAGATTGGGTGATTATGCATCCTGTCTTGAAGCGGATCTAAAAGACTAAACATATTTATTAAGTTTTCGCCAAGTAAATAATGTATTGACTGTATATACATCTTTATATTTATGGTGTATGTACATTATACATTATACTTTTTGTTAATTAGTTAATCACTAGTTGAACTGTTATATTAGTATAAAGACTCATTTAGTGACGCATATAATATTAATAACACTGCTTTTAAATTTAAATAAATACAAATGGTTGATAAATAATGTATTATGTGTATATAAATCAAAGTTACATTACAGTTAACTTATGTATATTCGTTAATTAAGCTGAGGCTGAGATATAATTTGTGAGGCCATAGAATAGATAATTATTATATATTTTTTGGTTTCCCACATGTATCTTCTTACTGGAGGCAATCCTGTCCGAGCCGGGAACATCCACAGGTAAGTGGGGCTAACTCTTCCAACGGACATTTTTTCCATCCACAAGACTCGAACCCGAATTATTGCTTAAGGGGAATCAAACATGTACCACTTGAATCAACGTCCGTTGATAGATAATTATTATATGTTTATATTAAGAATGGGGTCATTAGCTATGGTTATTATTTATACTTCAATTCTTAATGTGGACAGACATATATTCAATTTGTTTTGGTATAAAAATAAAGATGAATTATTTCCAACTTCCAAGGACCAAACAATAAAAGAAATTAGGTGAACATCTATTTACAATTTCTTTCATAATTATTTACATGTTTTTTTTTTATCAAATCAAGATAATTAATTATGAATTTGAATATAGCTGACAATGAAATTCGAAGTCCATCTGAAATTTGGTTCATAATTAACTCAATAAATTAAATTTATGAACTAAATAATTTGAATTTGAGTTAAAAATTAAATTCATTAAATAAATGAATCAAATTTAAGTCAAATATATTTTACTTATTAAGATTACGAGAAATCTCGATTATATATATATAATCACATATATACATATTTAAAAAATTATAATTATTCTACCTAATCTTTTTAAATTAATATGAATATAATATTTAAATTTCAATATGATTTGATTTAAAAGTTCTTTCTCTCTCTATGTAAAAGATAATCACTTAAGCTAATGAGTAATATAAATTTGATTTCGTTCATGATCTTTAGTTGAATCGATCTTAAACCCAATTTTTTTTTATATTAAACTTCATTTGAGTTAAACATTAACAAATGGAGTTTGACTCAATTGATTTCTATCCTTAATGATAATAGGAGCCATTTAAAATATCTACATATAATCTGTAGGTGGTGCCGATTATGATGAAAGTTTGTATTCAGTTTCCATTGAAGCACATTCTAATGTAAAGTATCTCAACCTATTTATGAATGATATATTATTATTGACTTATTTATACTTTCATTCCAGTTCTTTTGGAATGTCACTCTAATTTCAGTTGTTTTCTAGATATGTTCATACTAAGCTCGATCAATTTAGTAGTTTAGAGAAAAAGATGTATTATAAACCATGTATGAAATTTTTATATTATTATTGTATTATTTATAATTTATATCCTCAATAAAATATGATTATAAAATTATTTTTAGTGGAATAGAGGCAAAGTGATAGTCATCTTTTGGAGGAATAGGATCCCTCCTCAAAAGTTGTATATCAATTTTAGCATAACAAGTCATGTAAAATTATCGTATTATTATTTGTAATTAGTCTAAAAATATATAATTATTAAATTTTTAATTTAAAATAAATCAAGTGTGGTAGTATATAGAGTGACACACTGTTATGAGATAGCAGATCTGCTCTACTGTTTCTAATGACAATATATCTTTTATCTTACATTGTTATATTATATCCGTCATGAATTATAATTGGTTCAGAAAAATATATTTAAATTAAAATTTTAATTATTAAATATTTTTGTAATCAATCATATGTGATGATATATGAAGTGACATAATGTTGTGGGCCAAAAAAATTGTTACATTATTTTATTGCAAACCAATGTCTCACCATATGTTAGATTTAAAAACCTTTTCAGCTTTATCTATTAATTGGGGTTTTATAAATGCAGATAGATATAATCCAATAATCTTAATTAATCAAGATATTAATTTTATCAAAAATATATTAGCTATTTTGTTATTGTTGTTGATAAGGTAGTGAGATTAAAGTTTATTTGATTGTATATTAATTTTAATTAGTGTTATTAATATCATACTAATTATCATAACATTATTGTGGTAGAATTGTTCAATTGATATTAGTGGTTTAGTCAATAATTCACTAATTAAATTGCATACCTATAAAATTATATATATTTTAATATTGATATTAAAAAATTAATAAAAAATTGTTGAAAAATATTTAACTTTATGGAAAACTATATTTTAGAAGTATAAAGAAACATAATAATTACATGTTTAATCCTTGTAGCAATATTTTGGTGAAAATTAATTAATTTTATTAAAAAAAGAAATTAAACTTAAATGAAAATCAATACGTATAACCAATATGATTCAATTGAAAATTAGTCCATACAACCAGATTTCCAAATATGATGACATGATTTATATTATCTAAGATTGTAATATCTATATATAGATAATGTAAAGATTTATATATAGTGAGTTCATTATCTACCATTCAATTCTATTATTTCTACTTAAGAGTAAATTATGATTGAAAATGAATAGTCACTAATTCAATAATAGTGCAATAAATTCTTATACTATCTATATACACATTTTCTATCTCTTCATAATCCAACATAATTATTGTAGGGAAATGATCCACTTACTTCAAGAGTAATTTAAATTAATGAGTAGATCTAAACTATTAGATGTTCATAAAATTAATGATTAAGATGAAAAGTAAATTATTAGATGTTCATAAAATTAATGATTAAGATGAAAAGTAAACTCGGTAAAAGAATCGATCCAGCCAAAAAAATTACCATGATGTTTTAACGGTACTGATTTTTGAATAAATAGAGTTAGTTTTGATTTGGAAAGGGCAAATGAGTAAAAGAAGTAGCACACCACCCTCATCATTAAGTTGCTTTATCTTCCGAAAACCAAGTAGCAATTAACAATCATAGTTCACGAAAGTTGACTCTCTTCTTCTTCGTCTTCTTCTTCTTCTTGTTGTTGTTGTACTCTGAAATGGGCGGAGGTGGAGTACCAACGACGGCGAACACGGAGGCGCAATACTCATCGGCGAAGACATCAGTTTGGTGGGACATAGAGAACTGTCACGTTCCTAAAGGTTCCGATCATCATGCCATTGCACAGAATATCAGTTCTGCACTTGTTAGGATGAACTATTGTGGCCCCGTTTCCATCTCCGCCTATGGTGACACTACTCGCATCCCCGCGTCTGTTCAACACGCGCTCTCTAGTACTGGCATCTCCCTTAACCATGTTCCTTCTGGTAACTGCTATCATTTTTTCTTTTTATTTTCTTTCTATTTCTTTTTTTATTTTCTATTCCCTAATTCGTAACATAGATCCAACAATAAACTCATACTATAATATAAATCATCTTCATTGTTTTCATTATTTGTTTAATGAGGGGTTTTGTTTGCGTCATTTGTTGTTTTTTGTATTAAGGGTATCCTCTCACGCTAAGGAATTAATATTTCTTGGGACGTGTTATTGTCTTTCTTAATCGAACTCTTGACATTTTGATCATATATCACCTATCCCAATGGTGTCACATTTTATGTCTTGAACCAATCAAATACTGCTACGTAAATAGGGAATCCACTTATTACAATAGTAAGTTTAAAATTTATTCACTAATTCAAACTATTGTATTTTTAAAATTGATGGCTAAAATGTGAAGTTTTTTGAACTTAATCCTGCAGTGTGTATCCCCTCCCTAAAGACAAAAACTAACAATTTTATATTAGTCGTTTAATATCTGATTGGTCTGGGACAGGGAATGAGACAACATTAGGTACATGTGATCTCTGTCCATCTAGCGGGACGTTATCGATGTGTCACAAGCCTTTTGGGCGAACTGATTTTTGAATTGAATGTAATGCACACAACAAAGAATGTGAAACATCCCATTATTTTGTTTTAGTGACCTTTCCATATTTGCTAATAGGTGTTAAGGATGCTAGTGACAAGAAGATTCTTGTCGACATGCTTTTCTGGGCAGTGGACAATCCTGCACCTGCTAATTATTTATTGATTTCGGGTGACCGAGACTTCTCTAACGCTCTCCATCAATTGCGGCTGAGGAGATATAATATTCTTCTCGCACAACCACAAAAGGCATCTGTGCCCCTAGTCGCAGCTGCTAAGAGTGTATGGCTTTGGACTAGTCTTCTAGCTGGAGGACCTCCTATAAGTGATGGCGTATCACAGCAACTTGGTAATAGTAACCTTGCATCGTCTTCCGAGACCTCCCAAATTCCAGTCACTAATGCTAGTCAGATGCATCAACAGGTGGATTCATATTCTGAAGTTCACACCAGAAATCAGAAATTTCCAAATGGAGGAAGAGGATTTGATTCTAGATATCAGGGGAAAACGAATTGGAGAACTCAGAGTCAACCAAATGGACCCAGGGCGATGAATCCACCTACAGTTGGACTTCAAGATAATCATAATAATATAAACTCTTATCAACCGGGCAACTTTAATCCAAATGTTCCCTTAAGTGGATCTGCTACAAATTATGTTCCTGGAAATACTGATCAGTCATGGAACAATAATGATAATCTACAGGGGGGCAATCAACAAAATCCTTATCCGCAGCCGCCAAGACCAGACAGTTATCCGATGCAACCTCCTTTTGAACCAAGTAATTCGTCTTCTCTAAATTCCCATACATTTGCAACTTCACCAGTACCACCTACGACTCTTGGTCCCAGTTTCACTGCAGGACCAATTACAAATGTGCCAGATATTGGTAATCTAAACATTTCTGGATATCACAATACTGCTCATAGTCCACGAAATGTTCAGCAACGGCGTGGAGAGTCGAAACAGAATCCTAACAGTAATGCTTCACAAAAAAGTAGACATAAAGTACATAGCAGTAGCAGCACAAAAAAGTTATACCAAAGCTATCCACATGGTCCAGAACCTACACCATTGACAGCAGTAGGTAATAATAACCTTCCTGGTAATGGTGCATGGGGATCTCCAGGGCTTCCAAAACCTTCCGAATATGTTCAAGGCCTTATAGGGGTTGTTTTACTTGCCTTGAATTCACTAAAAAACGAGAAGATTATGCCAACTGAGGCAAATATAACTGATTGCATCTGTTATGGAGATCCCAAACACAGCAACACCGACGTTAAGAAAGCTCTGGAGAGTGCTATTGAGCAGAAAATGGTGGTGAAACAGAATTTAGGTGCTTTGCAAATGTATATTGGTAAGAATGATAAACTATGGAAGTGTGTAAATCCTTTAGATGGTAATCCAAAGAAGCACACCAAAGAAACATGGGATGAAATTCAGAAATTTTTAACAACATCCTCTGGAAGATTGGCAATAATGGGTACTCAGTGCAAGTAAGAATGTTCTGATTCAGTTTATTTCCACTACCCAAAAGTTGATTTTTGTGATTCTTATATGTTTATTGTATTTCTATAGGTATGAAGCAGGTATTGTGATAAGGAATATGTGCTTTAAGGACCTTGCTCTGGGTGATGTTCTTCAGATATTGAACATGTTAGTTACCCATAAAAAATGGATTGTGCATCATCACTCTGGTTGGCAACCACTTAACATTTCTCTCCCTGAGTCAAACCCTGATTCAGTGGTCGTAGCTGGCACATAACATCACGCACCACAGTTGTGGTAATGGAAAGGGAAGCAAATGTTTCGTCCCAAAAAGTGTGTCATTGGTTGTGATTGGTCAGAAAAATATCTAATTACTAAATTTTTACTTAAATATATTTTTTCAATCAATCATAACAAGTGAAACACTATATGAGACGACAGATGTGCTCCCAATCGAAAGATACTTAGAAAAGATTAGTAAGAGTTATTGGAGTGATATGCTAAATTTGTGTTACAATTTAATTCTTGCAAAACAGCCTCTTTTCTGGGTAAGACAACCGAAAGGTGAAGATATATTTATTCTATCTGGATCTTATTTGGTGGCAGTTTGGTGGGCTTTTGGAGCCTTGGACTATCTTATAAGAGAAGTATGTTAATATAGTTAATTTAATTGAAGTTTAATATGTTTACACTGACCATATGAAATTTTTATATGGTCAGTATATCATACATTAGTATTACTCTTATTATATGTTGAGAAACTCTTGCAATGTGGATACGTAGATATTAAACTTATTAATTGTTGAAATGTTGTTAGATATTATTTGTATTTGGATTATTATGTTATATTCTTATCATCATCACTTTTCACATATAGTTGATTTTAATATCTTATGTTTATATAAAATAATATAAATTGTTATTTATCATTATTTATGATTGAGTGAAATACATGGATTGTAGGATAGTTTTGTAGGAAAATATATCACTTTTCTGTTTCTAATTTAGAAACTTTGCAAATCCTTTCTCCATTCCTTGGAGAATTTAATGTTAAGGTGCAACATATTTTGGAAAATAGTATGCCCGGATTTTCCTTTAATGAAGATTGTTGCTGCTTATTATTAAATATTGCAAATTGCAGCTATTTTTTCTTCATAAAATTTTGCCTTGTAATGCCAACTGGCATAGTGTAAAAGCAAATATTATCTTAAATAAAAGAAAATATAAATCTTAACTTCTTTTTTTTCTGTTTGAAGAAAATTGGTGAGAATGAGGATGATTAGAGAATTCTTATCTTAATTATATATATACAATAGAGTTTGTTTTATTATCCAACACTTTTTAGTTATTATCTCATTGTAAATAATCTCCAACTTAAATGAACTTCCTCAACTAATCACAGCACAACAATGCAGGATAACTTAAAACAATGCAGCACAATATGATTCACTAATTTGTTGTGTTCTAGTCTTTTAGATATATCATATGCTTATAGTTCCAAAAGTCAAGGTAGTTATACATGGTCTTGTCGGTTAATCATACAAAAGGTGTTCCAGTTCAATTATCTGTTGCTGCATATTTCATTTCCCTAAAAATAGCCATTAAAATGCACTTCTTGTAGATATTTCTTTATTGCTTCCACCAACCTTTCAGAATTGTATCATTCCTAAACTTTTCATAGTAGTATCACAAAGCATTACATTTTGTTACAAGTCATACATTGATTTTGAATTATAATCATGGGTGATTATGACAGAATGGAAAAAGATGATTTAATAGAAGAAGAGGATATGTTTGTGAACATAGTGATCATTGGGGTCTCCATGATTATGATTGCATCAATCACCATTGGTCTTTTTGCATTCCCTGTACCAAACACAAAGACCACAGGGACCAGAAACACCAACATTACAGAAATTTGCAGAAAAACAGATGAAGAAAAAGCATGTTTAGAAGCCATAAAACATGTTGGTGAAAAAGGCACAGGTTTTGATTATGTGAAAGCTGCAATTAACGTGACTCGCGATGAATTTTTGGTGCTGAACATGCCTAATCCTCTTTATTTCAAAATGGGACTAACCCTTTTGCAGGAACAGTCATATAAAGATTGTTTGCAGATATTAGAGTTGGGAAAGGAAGAACTTGAATCATTGTATAAGATGTCAAATTCTTCTGTGGACATGAACCTGATGAAACAAGATGATTTGAATGTGATCAATAGTCTAAGTGCTATAATTTCATACCAGCAAACTTGCTATGATGAATTGCTCCAAACAAATAGCTATCAACCTTTTCAACATTTATTGAAAAGGACAATTAAGCTTACAAGGATGACCTTGACATTTGTTAACTATTTCTTCTATGAGAACCCTGATATCAATCCCAAGGATGAAGCTTTAGATATCAATATGAAGATGAGTTTGGACTTGGAAAATATCAAACATGATGGATACCCAACATGGATAAAAGCATCATCAATTAAGAGGAAAATGTTAGAAGATGGTTTTAAGCAACCAAGTGCAGTTGTGGCTCAAGATGGAAGTGGACAATTCTCAACCATAACTGAGTCACTCAATGCATGCCAAAACAAGAGCCTTGGTTCATGCATTATTTATGTGAAGAAAGGTAAATATGAGGAGAGGGTGGTGATTCCTAAGGATTTAGATCATGTTCTCATGTATGGTGATGGCCCTATGAATACCATTGTCAGTGGAATTAACAATTCCAAGATATTTGCAACCTCTTTTCAGGCAGCTACTTTTGGTAAGATATTTCTCTACATTAACAATATCTTTTTTTCCCTAAAAAATAAGAGGACAGATTCATTGTAAGCACAATAACCCTTTAATTAGTGTTTCTATTTTTCTTTTCCTTTATTTGGGTCCATAAGAAACAAATAACACAAAATGTAACTTAGAGACAAACTCCATAACATGTGCTGCTAAAGTTCATGGATGACACCAAAGCTTATATTTACATATATTCATACATACACACATATATATACACACATAAAAAGAAACTAGATAAATTGAGGTGCATGAAAAAAATTTGCCTATTAAAATTTCATCTTAACTTATTTTTGTGAAATGCAGTTGTAATGGGAAAAGGGTTCATTTGCAAAGACATGACTTTCACTGCCCCTTCTGAAATCATAGCAGCACCAGCACTCCTTGTCCTTTCTGATCATGCAGCATTCTTCAACTGCAAAATACAAGGTAATGAAGGAACCTTATTTGCAGTGGCCCAACGCCAATTCTACCATGATTGTGAGATTCATGGTCACACTGATATTATCAAAGGAGACTCAGCAACTATAATCCAGAACTCACAAATCATTGTGAAGCCTCAAAGCTCTAATGACTCAAATCAAAAGGAAAAAGTTGTGAGTGCTCAATATAAGTTAGATAAGTATGAAAACACTGGTTTTGTGTTCCAAAACTGCACTATCATAGCACAAGGTGGAAACAATAATAGTCTTTCTGGTACAACTTATTTGGGCACCCCTTATAAAATATACTCAACAACCCTTGTTATGGAATCATATATAGGAGATGTGATCAATGAAGAAGGGTGGTGTGAATGGAGAGATAACTATGGCACTGAAACAGCAACATTCCTTGAGTATAATAATACAGGACCTGGGGCAAAAACTGGTTTAAGGGTTAGTTGGAATAGCTACCAAAACATTTCTGAGAAAGGCAAGGTGGTGAACTATACAGCTGCTAAATTTATTCAAGCAGATCAATGGTTGCAAAGTATTGGCATTCCATACCAATCTTCCTTTATGTTCGGGTGAAGTTTCACGACCAATGTTATCGAACACTTCTTTATCATGATTGGAATAAATTCATTTAATTTTAATTTTTTAATGTTTACATGATAGGTAAAAATGTGTATGACCCAATAATTTCTTAATTTTATTTGCAACTTGTAGCTACTAATTTGTAACCATTAGATCATTAGTAGAAATTTTTACGGTACATGACACAAGAAATGATGATTTAATTTCATCAACTAAATTTAATAAAGGCCCAATAATCCCTTGGTTTTTTCCAGAAAAAACTACTTGGTGTTTTACATATTTAAAAACTAATTGTATTTTCCCATCTAAACAACACTAAACTTTATAAATATGTTATTCACTAATCTCATTTTAGATCTTTTATTTGATTATTTGACTAATTTATTCACATTCACACACATATATATATATATATATATATATATATATATAAATAAAAGTAAATAAGTAAATAAATAGAAGTTGGTTTGCACCCATCTAAACATTGAATTTTATAAATATGTTATTTACAAATCTCTTTTAGGATTACAAGACCATGGGAATAAACTTGCATGGAAAAGAGTTATACCAAAAGAGAAATGAAAAGAAAACCTTCAAGCTCTTGAAACCAAGGACACATTGTGCCATAGCCAACAATACCAATCAATCATAGAAAAAGGCAAACAAGTACCATAATACAAGATATTTTCATTTCAACCACTACCTATTTCAACATCTCAAGCATAGTACATAGCATTAGTATCATTAGCATCCCTTAATTCTCTATACCCTTTTCTTCCATTCTCTTTGCCAAAAGGGTACCTCAATCTTGGGCATTTCCATCATTCAAAGCCTTCAAATTTGGGCTTGAATTATAGTCTTCAGATTTGTACTTGTACTTTGAGGCCCAATAAAGGTAGTTGAAAAAATTAAGGCAACTAAGTGTGGCTAAGAACCAATAAAACAGGTTCAGATTATTTTGATTCAAGTCAAAGCCATGCAACCACCCTTGTTTACTTGGAGTGATATTTTTGGTAACAACATTAATGACATTAACAAAAACTGTACTAAAAAAGTAACCAAGAGACATAGATAACCATGTGAAAGAAGTAGAAAGTGATTTCATGCTTGAAGGTGATTCCCTATAGAAAAATTCCAATAGTCCAACAAGGGTGAACATATCTGCAATACCAAATATACCATATTGGAAGGATAACCAAAAAAGACTTATAGGGTTAGAAGGGTCTTTTCTACCTTGATCCCTTCTTTTAACTTCAACTATCCCAGCTATTGCCATTGAAATTGATGAAAGGACTAGTCCTACACCTACCCTTTGAAGTTGTGTAATTCCTGAAGGGTGGTGAGTGATTTTTCTTGCTAATGGAACAAAGAAAAGTTCATAGATTGGAACTAGGATGCTTATGAAAATAAGGGGTATAACAGGAATTGATGGTGCTGGTACTATGAGAGAACCAAGTTTAAGGTTCATGACATTTCCTTGTTGAACTGAGAATGTTTGAAGTTGTGCCAAACATGTGTTCATTATAATGGTACTTGCTACTATTGGTAACATCCTAGTTAGGATCTTAACTTCTTCAACTTGTGTCACTGTGCACACATTCCATGGTTGGAGTTTTGTATTTTCGTGAACAATGGCAGCTTTATCTAAAAACCTGATTCAACAAACCATAGCATATTCATATTATAATCGATACATATTTAAACACACTCTTAGCTTCTCAATACATATTTATTTATATTTTTAATTTGAGATTAACTTAAAATAAGATGACTTGATTTGTTAACATACATGCATGTGCATGAAAAAAATAAAATCATTGAGAGGTTAGTATAATGTCCCCAACCCCAATCTTGTCATCAATTATTTTTTCAATTATTGTTTGGGGTGAATATGATTTCAGCAACATCATAAATAAATATACATAAGAAAAGAAAATAATTGAACTTGGCTTAACAAATGACCCAAGTATATTTTCATCTTAAATCTTTTTATATATTCACTATATTATCTATCATTTATAGCTTAAATCTTAGAACTCTAACTCTGATATCATGTTAAATTTTCATCTCAAAACCAATTGACAATGATAGAAGTAACCCAACAGGTATTTAAATCATTATCGAGAGACAATGAGGAAACAATGAGGTAGGCGATGTGGAACTTATTTTCCAACACAATTTACACATGGCATGTATGTTTTTACTTTCCATTATCATTCTCCATATCTATGCTATACTATAGTGATAGTGGGTCCAATACTACAATGTACATGGAAAAAGAGAATCCTAACATGCAAATTTTCTGGACCACTTTTTTCTCATCATATTTTGCACAAAATTATTAGCTTTGATTTGTATATGCATGTTGTTTAGCACAATGTTTTTAGCATAGAGTAAAGAGAAAGTGATATATACCTCATCTGGTTGGTGTGACAAATCTTCTCTATTGTAGTATCTTTATCATTGATTTCATATAGTTCTATTTCTTCATGTGACTCAGCCAGTGAGAACTTTCGGTTTTTAAAAGCCACAACAATAACCTGTTACAATGATGTGGTTGCATCGGGTTGCAACGAAACTGTATTGGATCATATTTGGGCCATATAAAACCATATTGAATTCAAAAATATTTTTAATCACAAAATAATTACACATAATAATGACCATAATTTGTATTGCAATAGGCACAATAACCACACTTTTAACCTCAATCACAATTTAAAACACGAAATTCACTTTGTGTTATAAAACACACCTAAAAAGGCAAAATAGAAACATAAAAGAAATGAGATATTACACACCTGAAAAATTCTCAAAATGGGGCTATCTGAAGGAGTTTTGATGCAGTAAAAAGGCTTACCAAGTGCAAGGGCAAAAAAGCCAAGAAATGAAGCTATAGTTATTATGAAAAAGCCCCAATGCCAAGCTTTTTGAGTACTAACCCATACAACACCTGTGACACCAGTTATTGCTCCTATAGTTGAACTAAGCAAAAGCCAATTGAAAAAGCTTGCAAGAGCTTTTGCTTCACTTGAATCTTTTTCATCAAATTGGTCAGCACCAAATGCTGTCATAGACCCTCTCACTCCTCCATTACCTAATGCTAACAAACACAATGAAGTGTAAAACATTACTGCACTGCCACCTTTTACACAACTTGGTTTTCCACATGTATCTGGATGTAGATGATTTGATGCAGCTTCTACAGTCAGCATTGCCAAAGCCTATATTCAACAGTGTTACAAACCAACTTATTTATTTGCTTATTTTCATAAGTTTCTGTTATAAATTTAATGAGACCTTATTGGATACCCAGATAGACTAAAAGGTCAAGAGTTCGATTTCTGGGAGCCACACTTATTGGGATTTGGAACAACAACAAAGTATATAGATATATTATTTACCAGAACTTCAACTGATCCAAAAATCAAGCATGTGATGAATCTGTTTAAGTAAGTATCTGAGATGAAGCCTCCAAGAAGAGAGAGTAAGAAAGTTGAGCCCATAAAGTTTGTGAGAGTATTTGCAGAACTGGACAAATCAAAGTGCATCACCCCATAAAAGTACAGGACCAAGCTCACCATGTTTGCCACAAAACCCATGTTGTCCAATGCTGACAACACTATATACATAAACAAAGAAACCAAATAACCTTAAAATAGGTTTTGTTACCAACCCAAAGAAACAAACAAAGAGTTTTTATGTTTTCTCTTTAACTTACCAAAAATGAACATAGAAGCACTTAATCCACCTTTTCTTCTCTTCCATTGAGTTAGTGGCTTGTGTTCTTCTTTTAACTCTTGGTTTGCCTGCATTACAAGATTTGAAACTCATCAACTATACACAAAGAGAGAAGATAAAGAAATAAATATTAGAAATTGGAATTAAATGACTAGGCTTACCATCTTTGAGATGTGGAGTTTTAGACAAGAATGTGGAGTTATGAGAAAATGGTGTTGGTGAACATATATATATATATATACTATTGCATAAAAAAGAAGCTTTTGAGAAAAGCTATAGTTTGAGACAAGGATGGTAAAGAGAGAAATTGTAAGCTTAAAATGCAAAAGAGGATCTAGTTTATGATTTCCATGGCCTTATATTGATTGCCTCTATTCTATTTCCTTCAGTGATTCACTGTCTTCCATGCTACTTATCATGATCTTTGTCCCTCCTTTTTAGAGCTCTCTCATCTCATCACTTAACATTTTCAAATCCATATTAAAAATAAAATTGTGTTTTAATTAGTGTTTTAAATTGTGGTTGTGTTTGGGATTGTAGTCATAATTATGATTACTTTGATTATGGTCACAAGTTGTTGTTACTTTAATTGTGCTTATTGCGGTCGTAGTGATGCGGATTATAGTCATTGTAGTGTGAATTTTTTGTATCATTAAAAGAATTCTTTTCAATTTGATGGGTTTTATATAACTCAAATGCAGTTTGATGTTGTTGCGCTACAGCCTAATATGATCATATCATTATGATTTGGTATCATACTATAATTGCAGCATGATACGCTTGTGATGGTCACTGGAACCATAATATTGCAGCAGCCTGGAGTGAACACTTTGAAAGAATGAGTTGTGTTATAGGCATAACATCATCATTACATATTGATGACCAAAGATAAGGGGTTTAAGGGTGCTAATTATGATGCTTAATCAATCAATTATCTTAATCAAACAAACATAAATGTCCCACTCCACTTGATATATATGCTTGTCTTTGTTGAACAATCCATTTCAGTCTTTGTATCAATTTCCTATATGCAAGAAGCTTTGAATAAAGGTAATTGGTCAAATTTTGAAAAAGAAAAGACTGGTTAGTTAGACTTTTTCATAGCTTGATACATTGCATCATGTGATTAAGTAGTCATATTGTCATATCATATATGAAATTCATCAACTATATTATAAGATGTTAAAGCTGCATCATAGATACATCACGTGGTTTTCCTAATCATTTGGCCCTTAATTTATGTCATAATAAGAAGACCTCTAGTAGTAAGTAATTTATATTTGTATGTGTGTGAAAAGTGTGAACTGTTAGTAACATTGTATCAGCTTAAGATTATTAAATCTCATGATATGTACTTAAGAAATTGAACTCCTCTTCCATAATGAAGAGACCATTACAAGAACATGTGGCTGAAATTTTTTAAAATTATTATTTATTTATTTTTTATTCAAAAATAATATGAAATCATGATCGTTAAAAAGATTTTTTTGCCGAATGTCATCATCCTATCTAGCACTGGATTCTCCAGCACCAAAGAGGATCCCTTTTCGTACTTAAGTGGGGACGGTGGTTCAAACTTGTCCCTAGGTTGATAGTTTGGGAAAAATAAATGAATCTCATATTTTTCTTTGTAAAAAGAAAGAAAAGGAAGTAATTTCATAAGAAATGTTTCATTTATAATATTTTTAATTATTTAAAAATATTTTTCTTTTTCTAACATCATAATATTCTTTGACCTTACCTAGGATTTAATGTTGATTATTATTGATATTACATTTGAAGTGTATGTCACTTCATGTGCCAAAAATTTATATATCATTCAACCTCACTCCATGTGTCAAAGAATCATATATGACTACTCTATCAACCAAATGTTTATTATTTATCAATAAATTAATCTCTTTTATGATATGAGACAACATATTTCATTCCAATTTTTTATTTTTATACAAAAATCGAATCCAAAATTTTGCTTAAGGGAATCAAAAATTTCAAACAATCACTCATTGATATATTAAAATAATATTTGATTGAGTAAATTACACTGACACCTCCTGAGTTTTAGTGAAATTACACAAACCACCCCTCACTTTTCTACACTTACACAAACCTCCCATATTTTTTAACTTTCATTACATTGACCACCCCTGCATAAGAAATAAGTGTAATATTTTAACAAAAAATGTGATAAATGCAATTAAGTTAAACAAAACATATATATTGTGTAGACAAGTCTAAATAATATACAAATCAATGTATCTTTATTATTTTTTGTTACAAAATGCATCAACAATTCTAAAGAAATATTGTTCAAATCGCTCTTATAATATAGTTTAACGAACCAAAAATAATAAAGAAATATTGAGTCATATATTATTTGGACGTGTCTTCACAATATATCATGTTTTGTTTAACTTAATTACATTTATCACATTTTTTGTTTAAAAGATTATACTTAGTTCTTATGCAGGGGTGGTCAATGTAATAAAAGTGTAAAAATATGGGAGGTTTGTGTAGGTGTAGAAAAGTGAGGGGTGGTTTATGTAATTTCACTAAAACTCAGGGGTGTTAGTGTAATTTACTCTATTTGATTTATATCAATGTCATTATATAACATATTTTGAAATAAAAAGTGAACCATTTTCAAATATCATCTAAAGTTATTACCGAGATATTATATTTATCTCCCTTTAATTGTAGTTTAATTACACTTGGGTCCAATAACCTACAAAAGCTGCATAGTATTCTCTAGGATTAACATAAATACAATCACCTCTATAAGGAGAATTAAGTATGTGAATGTATTTTTATAAAACAAAAAGAATTATAGACATAATTAACTCATATATCATGTAAGTTAGTGTAATTTTCCTATATATTATATTAAAGTATATTATATTATATAAATATCGTGACTCCAGTTCTATACCTATAAAGGCAACACATAAAGCCATAAATTTTGCCAAAGCTGACTTTTCATCCCCCAATGCAGTGAAAAAATGTATAGAAAACTGAAAATCCTAAGTCCAAGTATTCAAATGTTTATGGATCACATGATACCGACAAAGATTATCTCTGTATCTCATTTCATGTCTTTAATCAATTAGAATGCTTCATTTTATTACTTTTTGTTTTTAAAATTTTTATTTTATCTATATGTTATTATATAATTGACTTAAAACAGAGAACAAGACACGGTTAAGGACAAATGATCCACACCCTAATAATATAGCTCATATGTGTCTTTCACATCCTTATTGCTTTCATTGATAAAAGTCCATCGATGTCACTTATACAGAAACTCAGACTTTGCCTTTTTCTTTTGCATTTTGATTTTATTCTACTCATAAAAATCCATTTCTGATTTGAACTGTCCTTTTCAAAATAGCAGTCTAACTTCTAGTATCTCAATCATGCTAAATCTTTTTTGTTTGGAAATCACTCTCAACTCAAAAACACTTTGTCAATGTTCCACCCTGTAAGATTGGTGAGTCAATCAAAAATGAGTATCTTCCTTTCTCAAACAATAATGTCACATGCACACACTTCCTCAAATATCATCTAATTTAAATATTTAGTTACACTACTTTTCTCATTATCATCCTAACATGATATTGAAGACAGAGCTCAACTTCTCTTCGTTCTCATAGACTAAAAAATACTCTTTAGTTATAGGTGAAACATAACTAGCACAGAGGGATTATGTGGAGAGGATATATTGTGCAACAAGTATCACATTGTTTATCTCATTAGGCTAAGAATAATTTAAATATTTTTTAGGTTATTCCTCTCATTAACATTTTTATCTTACAACATATTTCATATATATGGACCACCTATGTGTACCAATCATTATTCTTTCGCAGTGACATTTCAAGTGAATCACTTTAAAAGCATGGACAGTAAAAACCTATGAGAACTATAGCTATTTTGTACTGGAGTATGAGCAAAGTTATCACGAGTGGTAGTTTTCATAGTGTAGCTAGTACATAAGAAACAGACATCAGAATAAGTGATCAGATTAACATCTCTATTCAACTTGCTGCATGTCAAACAAAACATGCACAGGATAATAATGCAAATCGTGTCCAGCAAAATACACAAACATTACCATCAATGTTATACTCCTTCTTTTAAATTTTGGTTGTAGTGATTAGAGTTGTTGTTATATATATTGTGGTCGTTGTAATATGAATTTTTTGTTATTAAAACATATTTTTGATTTTGATATGATCTAAATGTGGTCTGATATGATTACGTTGTAGTCCAATATGATACATCATTATAATTAGTCTGATTGCAATTATGTGTGATTTGATTATAGACAGACACCACAAACATGATATTATGGTCACTAATGTGGTCCATAATTTAAAACAATAAAACATGTTTAATACTAAAGCTAGTTTCCAATTATTTTTTGTTTGGTTTTCAACATTAATAAAGCTAGTGACCAAACCAAAGTATAGATGGGGGAGTGGAATTGAAGTGTAAAAAATGTTGCCCACATCACACTCCAAAAGCATAGGGTAGGACAGTTGTCAGAAACAAATTCTCTGTCGCTTTCTAGTTTACATTTCTGATGGAGGATAAATTATTAGCTTAAAAAAAATATTACCATGAGAGTTTGAGAAGGAAGAATTATTGATTATAATAGCATGTATTGATTAGCTTAATTAAAATGACTCCTCAATATAAGAGGCTATGGGATATGGGGAATATATCTGCACACAGTTTTAACTTGTGGATAAATTGTTTCTAAGATTTGAATTTATAATCGTGTAATTATTAAATAATAATCTGTCGTTACAAGTGATGAATAGTTAAATATGTTTTAAGTTTTATATAAAATAGTGTGACTTTGGTTTTCATATAAAAAATGGTTTAATTTAGATTCAGGACTTTAATTGATCATTTGTCTTAGTCCCTATAAAATAATATTCATTTTTAGTCTTCACTATCACAAAACTTCATCTACATGACAACTCTGTTGTCAATCGTCAACAACTCAAAGATCATAAATATGCATTTCAAAATTTACAAGTATGCAAAATAATTTTTTACAATGACCAAATTGATAATCACTCTCTTATTTTGATTAAAAACATATTAAGCCTAAAGAAATAATAACTTTTTTGTTGTGAAAACAACTTAAATTTTTTAATTACATAGTTTTGAACTCATGATAAGCTAATCAAAAGACATTGAATATGGTGATGATACAAAGAAAAGAAACAAAACAATTTGTAATTTCTTGTGGGTACTAATCAATAATCACTACTAAGAGAAGTTCCATCAATTTGAGTCTATATCATGCATCATCCTTTTGCATGTGGGTGGCTTTATGTGATTGACTAGACTCTCATTGATACTTCTCAATCTCAATGAAATAATGTCATGTTCCTTAATTCATAAATTTTATATATAAAAAAAGCTTAATTTATGAACCCCACCTTCCATGCCCTAACCTTTAACCATTCTTATCACTTTCCCTATAAATATGTTCTTGCTTTTCAAAAGTTATTTTTGGGATTTTGATTGTCCCTCCACTTTCTTTTGAACAATCATTCTTATAATCATGTAGCCCTTTGTGTCCATTAATTCATCCTTCTAATCATACATAAACCATGAACTAGTTGTTATCAACCATATAGGAATTCTAATATTAATTCAATATTTCTTGTGTCTACGACATATATCATTGCTTTCTAGTGTTGCTATGAGTTGGTGCAAGATGTGTTTCTTCTTTGTGTGCGTGTGCATGTGGATCAATAATTAAGAGAAATTTTTGCTACAAGGGGACTAATAAATAATAGAATATTAGGATACACGTGTTAATTAAAAGTTCTATGGGTTCTGAGAAGTGAAACTAATTCCTATAGCTAATCTTCATCTATGATAAATTGATAGGGACCTTTTAGTTAAAAAATGTTAGTATAAGAAGATTCCACCTAATGAGGTATGTGAAAGGTGTATGTATATATAACCTTATACACCATTATATTGTAATGATTACCCGCAATAATATGTTTATGTTCATAACTTTCTTATTTACTCATAACTTTTTGTGGTAACAACATCACTTTCTTTATATTTAAATTGTATATTAGGAGAAAAAAATATGTTTATTATATAACTTATTTTGAAACAAATATGAGAGATGTAACATGTAATCGGGGAATATTTTTCAGAATTGTGATTAAAAGCAAACAGAAACCCAAAACACATATCATAATGTGAAGTTCGAATAGAGCCCAACTTGTTTTTGGGCTTCTGTTTCTTTATAACTTACACTTAATTAGGTTTTACATAAAATATGAGTCATTTCGTTTTTAGTTTGGGTAAAAAAATTATGGTCTTCATCCTGACAACTCCAAAACATTTGTTAGAGGTCCTATATCTAAGTCAATTAACTAAAGGTAGTTTTAACCTCAAATTTATCAAAACTATATAAAATATTTTAAAGGTGTCACTTCATTCACAAAATGAAAGGTTTATTGAAATATGAAGAAGTTAGAGTGAGCAATAATTATTGTGATTTTGGCTATTAGGATGTTGATTGTGGCGATTATAATATGAATTTTTTATTAAAATATATTTTTAAATTTTATATGGTTTGATGTACCTCAAATGTAGTCTAATATGATTGCACTATTAACAGATATAAATATATTATTGTGATTTGATGTTAGACCACAATTGTGGTTAGGGAAGAAATAAAAACCGAACTTATAGGTACTTATATGAACTCAATCCGAATTTAACGAGGAAAACTTCATGTGACTGAGTTCGAATTTTACCTGAATTCAACTTTTGGTTTCAAGTTCGATATAGTTGTTATCCTACTCTGAACTCGCCTTGATTCCGATTAATATATGCAAATTTATAAAATTAGATATAAATACATATATAAAACCTATATATATATATATATTTAAGAAAATGAATGAATGAGATTGGGTGTAACTAGTGTAACTTAACTTGGGTATAAACATATCCCTCCTATATATATATTAATTTGACACACATATATATATATATATAATATATAATCTCTATCTATATATAGAAATACATATTTTGTACTGAATCTCGTCAAATTCGGAGATGATAATATTATTATCCATCCTTCTTAATTCAAGTTTGAGTTAGGTAAGCACAACCTGTTCGGAATACTTTTGGTGCATATACAACTCCCCATAGGAATTTAAAACAACGATTCATATATAACTCCTAGATAGTAATGATCACAAACATCACTTTACCTTATAAGAATTACTTTTGGTGCATACATAATGATAAATATAACATTCTAATGAAGCAAAGAAAAAAATAACTTGTGAAAGCATAACATCATGAAGCAAAGAAGTTTATTGATCAGAAAAAAATAACAAGAAAGAATAGAAACATAGAAGAAAAGTAAAATGGTACTAATAGCAAGTAACTTTTGTGTTAAAAGGAATGATAGTAACACTCCTTCTACATACAAGTGAGGGATGAGATACAATAGGAAGACCCATTTGGGTAGGGAAAACAATAGCTGGATATATGTTTTCAAGGTTCACTCTTTTGATAATGTCATTGTAGATTCTTCTTATAATTCTTTTTGGAAATATAACACTTGAGAAAGCCCTTAAAGAAAGCTTCTTAGATAACCTAAGGCCACTTAATCTTCCATTCAAAGATTTCACCCAACAACTTCTTCCAAGCTTCATCATCTTTTTTTGAGTGCTTGATGAACTTGTTAGCATTTCATAGCCACATCTCATATGTTTGGTAGCTAGATATTGAAAACCCATCTTTAGCATTTAGGGTTTGTTCTCTTGCTGCATTATGCAAGACAATGAGTGATGAAACCTATATATATATAGACAGAGAGAGAGAGAGAGCAAGTAGTGTGTTGGGGGAATCTGGTTCATAAAGCTCTATCAAATACATGCACATATAAATAAGAAATTAAAGAGTGTGAGATAACATAATTGTGTCACAAAATGTGAGTCATGATGGGAAAATACTTATATTGATCCATTAAAATTCATGGATACAGTTGTGTAAGATTTCATTGGATTTTCAATATCGAATGTTCGATTTATGAGAATAACACTTATTGGGAGGGTAGACACGAACCCCAAAAGAGATTAGTTCCTTACCCAAAATGGTAAAAAGATACATTTTGTAATACAAAAAAATCAAAATTCATGGAACAATAAGATAACAAATGTTATCTCATTGCTTGAACTAGCTAATTACAAAATATACATATAATATGATGTTATTTAACAGAAATGAAACTATACTCAATTTTTGATCGGCTATACATAATATATTATAATGTTCAATTTTTTTAATTTAACTACAAAAAATCTACATTTGAGTTTCTTATAACAAAGCTGCACTAAATTCTTGCTAGGAAAAACTTTGTATCATTAGAGTTGGAAATAAAAAAAATACACATTTCACTATTGTTTATAACACATGGCAGCCATTATATTTCAACCCACTTTTTTCTGTCTTGAAACAGATAAAGACAACATTACCTCATTTCTCAACATTTAATATATGGCTAGGAGTTATTAACGTTGCAACTTTAGAGTCTATAAATTGTTATTTTGTGGTCTTAGTTAAATGTATAGCAATCTAAATTAGTTGGTGGTTAAAGGAATATTGATGCATGTGCAATGATTGCTGTCATTCACAAAATTATTAGCTAAAACCAATCATTTGTTTAACTATGGAATGTATGTGGCTGTAGTATTTGGTACCAAACAAATATATCTTATTTTCTATATATTGTTACAAAATCAAGTATATAAGATTTTGGCTATCTAATTTGTCATTTTATACCAGAAAATAGTATCTCTTACTTGTTTAGTCTAAGCTCCACATTTTATTTTCTTTAACTGATTAAAGAACCTTTCTTCTTTTATTATTTTTCAAAAAAATTATATAGTGTGTATAAAGTTAGGGGGATACTATATGTAATATTATCTTATGTTTTTATTTTAACTTACCAAAATATATGTTTTTATTGGAAATGTATTTACTAATGCACATATGAATGTAATAAATGTACAAATTCTGAATGTAATTAAATTTATGACTAGACATATCCTTTTAAAATTAAATTAAAATATATATTGATGAATATGTTAGAAAAATTATTAGGCTTTGTTTAGTACAACTATCTTATTAGCTACTTGAACCTATATAAGACATCTAAGAGCTTATAAGCTTTGAACAAATAAACTAGGAGCTTTCTTATAACATAAGTCCAGAACTTACAGGTCATAGAATATATCTCAAATAACTTATGAGATATTGATATATAAACAAGTAATTAAATATGTCTTCCAAAGTAGTTTATTTTGGACTACAAAATTAGTTGGCTAGTTTATAAATTATGCCATGATATTATCAAACACACTTATACTAAATATTCTGAATTTGGAATTTAATATCCATGTGGTTATTGAGCATTTACCCAACTATTATGATAGTCCATGCTTCATAGCCCAAGAGTAATAAGTGTGAATGTCCAATAATGACATCTAGTGGAATATCACCATTGTTTGAATAAACTTTGCTTTAGATTTTTTTAGTGTCTCTATTGTAGACTTTATGGATTCTGAAGAGAAAAGAGTGAGAAGATTGAAAGATGTGAGAGAGAAGATAAAGAGAAGAAAAAAGATAAGAAATAGAATAGATTTTTGTATTGTTTGATATGAATGAAATAAAAAAGAAAGAGAAGTGAAAGAAATATTTTCTTTTTTATCTCTCTTGTTTGGTCGAGTATAAAGTAAGAATAGAGAAAAATATTATATTTGAAAAGACAAAAGGACCATTAAAACAAAATAATGAAAAAATATTAATAAAATAAGTTTTTTCTCCATATTGGTGAGAAAGAATTCATATATTTTTATTCTTTCTACCATTTCTCTCTTTTACTAAATGAGAGAAAAACTCATTTTCTCTCTACTTCTATTCCCTCAACCTCTTTCTTCTTTTTCTTTACACAACCAAATGAGGGAAAAGCTTATTTTCTCCCCAACTTCTCTCCCGTCCCTGATCGAGGGACCTTTAACTACAACAAAGTCTATTGTTAGCGAGTATGAGAAAAGTGAAGAGTCACAAATGAAACATTATATCTTGAACCAAAGTTTTAGGCTTTCTTTGGTTGATGGGGAGAATATGAGAGAAGATAGATTGGTGAGAAAGAGATAGGAGAGAAAGAGAGAGGAGAGAAAGAGATAGAGAAAAATTAGAGTAGATTTTTGTATTGTTTGTACGAGAGAAAGAGAAAAGAAAGAGATAAAAATAAATATTTAAATGACAAAAATATTCATACAATAAAAAATATAAAGAAGTGTTTTATTTCTAATTGAATAATTAAGATTATAATGTAAATAAATGATAAAATGTCTTCAACATAATAAATTTATTTTAAATTAAATATTATAATATTAAATATTAAAATTTGTTCATTGTAATTATAATGCAATTGTCACCATATTTTTTCATTAAATCATAGTGATAGTAGTTTGTATAATAAAACAAGATAAGTGGAGGATATTTTTGCCATTCTCCACCATTTTTCTTCTCCCTTCTATTTTCTTTGCATTTATGGAGAGAGTGATTTTGGGCATGGGTCCTACAAATTTTATTCTCTCTTCCCAATTTCACATGTAAACCAAAGGAGAGAAAAATATTAACTCTATATTCTTTCTTTTTTCACAACTTCTTTCCTCTCTAATTCTTGCGTACCAAAGGAATGCTTAAGTTAGTGGTTATATAAATGTTTTACACTTATAAATTTTTTCACTCTTCACCTCATTCAGTATAAGATTTCAAACTTAAATATACCACAGTAATCTCACCCTCAAATGTGGGAATCACTAAGGATGAAAACATATCAGACTAAATTTTGTTTTAAATAGATTGAGCCTATATAGCATATAGTAAGTCTAGGCCTAACATATTTACCATTTAGGTTTTTTTATAAAGCTACTTAACATGTTTAAAATCATGACATATTAACATATTTAAAGATCATGTATTCTATAAGATCTTGAAATAGGTCAACATGACTATACTTAAATAGACTAATAAACATTCTTTTAATTTGACTCATCTAACTCGAACAATTAAATTATATTTGTGTATACAAGTTTAATTAAAAAATAAGCAATAAGCCACAATAGCATTAATAGCATTATCACCAAACGGATTGGGCAAGTTGGTTCACAATGAATATGGACACAGGACTGTACCTCCTTGCAGGTAAGTGTGGGCTGATCCAAATAATTATAATACCAACCAAGCTTTATTTGTTTTACCAAGTAGGGTCCAATACATGCATTAAATGCACCAACAATATTGGATTATAAACCATATATATCAATAAAACATTAATTTCTAATTTTTTTTTTAAATTTTTTGTTATTGTTTTCATGACATTTTCATTGTTTTATCAATTGAACTAATCTTTATTTGATCTATTATTCTTATTGGGATTTCAACTAATTTTCTCACATGATTATAAGAAATGTTTAAAATTAAAAAAAAAATAGTAAACAATAAATAAGTGCTCACAAATAAGGACCCATTCTTTATATTTGTTTAAGCATATTACTTTTGTAAAACAGCTATCTAGTTTTGTGTAATAAGCATGTTGGCCAATGGACCCAACTCATTTAAACATATGGTCTAGAACTCTTCTATTACCTATATAATAAAAAAAATTCCCTCATTGTCAATCTCTCAAGCCCTCATGACATGTGTTAACTTCTCATCAAAACTAAAGGTCCCTTATGACATGTGTCAATCTCTCAATGACATGTGTCAATCTCTCAAGAACTCCATCATGACATGTGTCAATATCTCAAGCCCTCATGACATGTGTCAATCTCTCAAGCCCTCATGACATGTGATTTATTTAAAAATAAAAGGAATATGATTACCTATACAATATTAAAATATAATGTTACTATAGCAATATTAAAATAATAATATGAATCATAACATATTGTTTGTAGCTATTTTAGAGTTAAATGATATTTATTTTTATACTAATCTTATTTTAGAATCAAATAATAATGAAATTATAAATTTATTGATGATTTTTTGATTAATAGGATACTACTAACCATATCATGTTATGTATGTGTAAAAAACAATGTTGAGAAAGTCGAACAAGATGTTAAACCAGTAGTTGACCCATATTAAGTTTATCCGATTTAAACAGTTAAACCGTATGGTTTACCGTATGATTTTATATATAATTAATAATTTTTAACAATATGAATGTACTGGTAACATATATGGTTTTAACCATCCGAATGCACGAACAACATACATATTCTTAATCATAAATGCACATATAATATGTATTCTTAATCATGCGGCAAAAAATATCGTCCCGTGCAAATGCACGGGTAACTTGCTAGTTAATCTTATACTTATATTCACGCTTATCTTAAGATTTTGATTCATGCATGCTACAACTTAAATAAGTTGTCCCATAGGCTTTGACTTATGAGCAAGTGATTGTTTTTATTCATATTTTCAATGTCAAAAAATGTGATTTCATAATAAATAAAAGGATAAAATTGTCATTATATTTGTCTTTATGTGTTATATTTGTCTCTTCATTAATGAAGATGATCCTTACTCTTGACTTATATATACCCAACTCAAAACACATTTTAGTTAAGTTTTTCATTGTATAATATTTTTAAATGTTTTTTTATAAACAATACTAGTAAACCCCGACTTTTATTTACCTCATATGATTGAATTACACATTAATGATTTGTTTTATACCTTAGGATATGATTTTTTTAGTTTTCCTATTAAGTATCCTTAATATGTGTCATATGCACATATTAAAAAATACCCTTCCTGATTAAATTAGGATATTATATTTTTTGTGACTAATGTAAAAAAAATGACATGTTTTATCACACCAAATGAAATAGTAGATATTGCCTATACGCACGTTATTTTATGTGATTTTCTAAACCTGCGAAATAATTATATTGCATGTTCCACTTGCTTGGTGTGTACTTTGTTAGCGTTGGCAATTTAATGCAAAATCCGTTGACATTACTAAGCATTTGAAGTAATAAATAATTAAATATAGATGTACCCATCTTTCCCAGAGAGACAGAGTGGTTCTAATTGTTTACCCACGGATGTTAGTTTAGGTGGTACTTGTTTGATTCCTCTTAAACAAGAATTTGGGTTTAAGTTTTGTGGATGAAAAAAATGCTTGTTGGGAAAGTTAGCCCCATATACCTATGAATGTTTCTGGCTTGGACAAGATTATCTCCGGTGCGAGAATATATGTGAGAAACAAAAATAGAAGATTGGTTCTACTTGTTTATTGCTCAAATTTTGGGTGAGACTATTTACACTTCCAAATATTTATTTATATTCTATCTTAATCAATCACACCTTTTTAAAATAGAAATTAAAACAAAATTTATAATATAACGGTTAGACGAGAGAGTTAAAGTCTGGCAGCTACAACCACCAAAAAGAAAAAGTAACCACTAACCAGTGAATCTTTAAGTCTATTGAATCAGAAGGTGGATAAGAGTAATAATAATACTTATATCACCCTTTTTTGGATTCTTTATATAGAAAAGTAATATTCAATAGCCTTTTTCAGGTTTGGAAGTTGTAAAGAGTACGGAGATAACAAAAGAAATTGTTGGTAATGTGATTAAGAAAGGAAATGTATGAATGAAAATATATATAAGAGAAAAAGTGGTATGAATATAATGTTTATTTTTTATAATCCCAATTAACATGAATATAATGATTATTTTTTATAATCTGTAACCCAATTCACGTAATATAATGATTATTTTTTATAATATGTAACCCAATTAACATGAATATAAAACGTATCTCCAATGAATGCAACTCCAGGAATTTTTAATTTCAAATTAATTTAAATATATGAAGTTAAAACATTGTTGGGTCACGTTTGTGGCTGCAATATATAAACATATACACAAAAGCTTATTAATTAAAAACAAATATGAGCTATACTCTTGTGTCAACTTTCATGATTATAGAGTAAAATCTTTCATATATGTCTTTCTAATATGATCATATGACAACAAAAAACATAGGAAAATATTCATCACCATAACTCAAGAGTTGTATTTAGCAACATGATGAGAAAGAATAATGAGATTTGCGATTGTGACCATTTATAAGCCTTGAAAACCTTGTCCTACGGTAATAGAAGCCACACTTGATTCTGAACCTTGAAAAAACCAATCTCCTAAGTTTCATTGCAGATTTTAACCTTAGCCAAACAACTTTTTTGACACCTACCAATGACCCTTTAATCCTCTCACTCAAGCTCTTCTTTCTACTGAATTGATAGCTTCTTAGAAACAATTGTCTCTTCTCAATCTTAGTGTTACTATAATGATTCTGATCATTAGGGTAGTTGTTGTTGTTGTTGTAATATTCAGAAGAATCACTCCTAAACAATGGGTTGTTGAGGATTTTTTGATTATGAATCAAAGGCATGATACCAAAACAGAAAGTTATCTGCAAAGTTGAATATACAGAAAGATCATAGAAACAAATGGTTAAGAATAATAGTACTATATGTTTAAATAGTAGAAGAAACATTGTGATTTTGATGAAAGAAAATGACAAGAGGGAATGAAGTTGTGAAATTCCACGAACCTGATTGTTGCTTTGCTTTGTTTCTTTTGCTAGCCGACGGGTGCACCGCTACAGTAGCTATAAAGATAAGTCATTTTTTATTCTGGCTTAGCATACTTATATAATTCTCTCATTTAACCGATATAATACTTCATAATTTATATGTATTTTAGTTATCGATTTTTCATAAAATTAATATAAAAAGTAACGAAGTATATGTCAGATAAGTACCATTTGGCATTTTCTGTCTTATATGATTATAAATTGGTAGAAGTACTTTATCACGTGGATAGTTGGATAAGTTATTGTTCTAGGTTGTTTTAGATGGAACCATCACGTGCTTCCTGTGTTCTCCCTTCAATGTTTTCCCTTTTTTAGGGTTAAAATTTTTATTGTAAAGAGATGGACAGTTACAGTTACCTCGTCATGTTACATACAAATGAACCACTATGTTGTTATGAGAGAAGACTCCTCAAAAACTTGGGGGCAATTTCGGTGAAGGAAAAGGACAATTAGGATGGTGTGTATGTGTAGGATGGAGATAAGTTTGTCTCAATTTTGTCTCTCTAATTCTGTCTTATTCAATAATGAACAAGGATCACATGTCTCAAAAAATTTATATTTGTATGTTCCAAGCTAATCACATTACAACAAGTAATCAAGAAATTTATTTTCTGTTTTTATAAATTTTTTCCCTTAACTATTGTCATTTTTTATAGGATTAGTACAAAATGAGACACCAAATCTTGGGACAAGTGATCTCCATCATCCAATAATATAGACATGTCATTTAAAAATTTCAGCTCCCTACGTGTCACAAACCAATCAAAATATGCCACATCGGTTACAAAAATTGAACATTCATGACCTTGTCTATTTTTGCGTCATTATAATTGGTTTAAGACGGACTTAGGGACATGCTTAGAAACAACGAATCCTCATTGATTCTTATGATAGTAAAAAATAATTTTCATTCGCATGTTACATTTATTATCTTGAGAGGAATGTTCTAGCATCTAAAAAAGTGTGACATTAAGATTAGAAAGAGTATACAATATGTAAATATTTATACATTTAAGATGTGATACTAATACTATGATGATTCTTGTGAGTTAAAGATCTTATTTGATTTTAGGGTGTAACTATGTTATAATAAGATTTAGTTAGATAATAATACATTATTTACATACAAAAGACAGTGTCATAAAATAAGAGAGTGAACATTGAAGTAAATATAAGATTGTTTATCTTGTGATGATATGAAGATTAAGTGTTCAAATCTTAGAAATATTCTATTTACTTGTGAGAGTAATGTGATATAACACATAATTTTTTAACAGCCCAACTTTTAATTATTTTTCATAAAATAATATTGAAAGCTATCAAATTTCATTTCCTCCCTCTAGTACTAGAATCTTGGAGAGGATCCCAACCGATTGTATATGTGAGTCACCATTAAAACAATCACACGATAACATGCTCTTCTTGTCGTCTCCATAGATGGTTTGTTAAACATCTATACCTTATCCAATCAGGGAAGAGCATCGTTTCTCCATCATGTGGGGCCATAAGCTTTGTAGTTTATCATAGTGTTGTGATAATTGGACTAGACTGAGTGGTTTAACCGGTTTGATTGTTAATTGAATTTGAAAATGATTCTGGTTTGTAGTTGTAACTGAATGATGGGTTATAGTGCTTTGAACCAGAGAAATTTCAGTCTGGCAATGTTAAACTTGGTTCAACCTCGATAACCCAGAAAGTGAACGAGATGATTCACTTAAATTTAAAAAAAAAATAAAAAACTATTTTTAATGTTTTGTTTTACTTCAATCCAAAAAAAAATAGAAAAAAATTTATTTTAATATAATTATATAAATTTTGTATTTTTATTTAACTATATATTTATGGATATAACTAGTATGAGACCTCTTCCAATTCAATATTCGGCTCGGGTTTCACAACATTGGTTTGTCAACTGAAGTATGCATACTAATAAATGAAAAGGATAATATTATGATTTTAAATATTTATATATAGCCTACTATTATATTATTTATCATTCATCTTAACTATTTTTTTTAAAAAGTTAACAATAATAAATAATATAATAACATTATATAAAACTCATACATTATAGGTACATATATTTTTCTAATAAATGGAGCTAATACTTCTAATTAATTTATTCAATTATTTGTATAGTTTTGGACTTACTCACTAGATAAGATAAGAGAAGCGTGATAACGAGTTTATTTTAGAGAATAATGTATCTCATTATATAAGGAGATAACTTATCTTTTCTAGCTAGTAAAAATGTGACATGTGTGCTGTTTTGTTTATTTTTAAAAATATTTTTATAGAAAATGATGAAACATGACACATGTCATGATTTCATTGGCAGAATGAGATAACTTATCTCCTTATATAAGGAGATACTCCATTCCCTTTATTTTATCAATTATAATTCAAATTTTGGTAAGTATGAAAGATACTATAAAAGTATCTTGTTAATTGTGTTACAAAAGGAACATAGTATGATATTTTAGTTTTTTCTTCTTATACCTTCATACATGATTATCACTATCATGATCGTCACTATAATATCATCACCCCATTACTACCACATGAGTGTTATTATTATTAGATGTGTACTAAATATTGGATATAATAAAAACTTATCATATAATATAGGACGGGATAAATATCAAACTCCAATTACAAATATATGTGGAGACATGGTGCATTAGTCTAAGTGTAAGTGGTTTGAATCAACTATATAATCCTAAGATCAATTTTGTTATTTATGTGTATGTAAAAAATATTTTTTGAGAGTTTAACTTAACATTAGTCTCTCACCTATTTTGGTGGAAGAATACTATTGAATAAAGAAAATGTCACACATCTCATATATGTAAACATAAATGTATTGAATAACTCAACAATACTAATAAAAAAAATAGAACAATAATTAGCATAAATAGTTAAGATTAAGAGTTACATAGTAGTTATATAATTACTTAAAAAAGGTATCTACATCTATCTTTTAAGTTTGATCATTAAAATCATATTTGATGATCCATATTAATTATTTTCATTTATGAAAATACGATTTGTTACTCGGTTCCTACCGCAATAAATATAAAAACAATTTCCATAATATAACTATATATATATATATTGTTTTGTGAATGGGAAGACATATGAGCAATGCATGCAGCATAAGCAAAAGCAATTGAGGTGAGGTAGTGTTTATGTACATATTCAAAGAATTAGATACACATCTTGTAGTTCTGAACTTTGTTTCCTTGCTAAGCAAAGGGAGGATAATATGATTTTAGTTTTTTAAAACAAGAACACAAAACCAACATGGCACACAACGTTGTGTGACGTAGCAATGCAAATTGAACAGTGTATGGGTTTGAGCTAGTTCAAAAAGTTAGATAACCAATTTTGAGCTCATTTTTGTTGGATTCTTAGAAATCAAGACATTGACTTATTTGAATATAGGTTCAACCAGCTCTTAAATTTGGCTTCTCCCTACGTTAACTACAAGTTTATTCCCTAGGGGTAGATATGGTAAAACTGACTATACTTGTGTACCCGTCTTTATAATCTGTAATTTTTTCCACAGACAGAACATACAAATTTAATTTTTTTACGGACAGAACATATAATTTAGTTTTTTTACGGATAGAACATATAAATTTAGTTTTTTTACGGACAGAACATATAATCAGTGATTTTTTTTGTGATTATTCAATTTTCATATATATATATAAATAGTGATATAAAATTCATACCGTACCAGTCGGTTCGACTAGAAAACCAGCGAATCGAACCCCTAACCGGTATGGTATGGATGTTGAACCGACCAAGTATTAAAACCGGTCAAAACTGATAAACTGGCCGGAATTTAACTAAACCGACCGATTTATATACATACTTTTTATAAATAAAAAACTTAAAAACTCATTACACGGTGACCCCTCTTTCCAATCCTTCTTCAACACTTGAAGCACATACTTCCAAAGCATACGTAGATTACACCTTTTGATTCTTAACATTGGTGTGTAATCTCAGTGACATTTGTGTAATCTTGGAGTAAATAGTCTGAAAGTAGGATTTGATGCAAAAATTGAACCTCAATATGAGGCAACTTTGACTCTTTGATGTTAAATGTTAAAACTCCAAATTTATTTGTTTTGTAGAGTGCGTATGAACTTGTGTCATTTATTTATATTTTGCATTTGTTAAGTCATGCTTTTGAATT
The DNA here is from genome assembly GCF_001865875.1 of Lupinus angustifolius. NCBI lineage: Eukaryota > Viridiplantae > Streptophyta > Magnoliopsida > Fabales > Fabaceae > Lupinus > Lupinus angustifolius. Next base: position 2,065,609 of record NC_032010.1, on the reverse strand, counting down.
GATATATGTTTTGCAATTTAGACTTTGAATTTGTTGAAGACAAGTTGTTTGTTTATGTGAATTTTAAGTATATTATGAATATAGATTATAAATTTGAATGTCTACCTATTTAAATTTTCTATTATAGGTTTATATATATAAATATAAGCAGGTATGTCTGGTTTAACCGACATACGGTTTAACTACTAAACCACCGTACCAGTATCCTAACCGGTTTGATAATCAGTACGATTTTAACAACACTGCCAATAAAATATGGGGAGAGATCCACTTATTCTAATAGTAAGTTTTTTAAACTTACACTCCGTCCTAGTCATCAGTTCTAGGGAAATCCAATAGTTTGAATTAGTTAATGTCTTTTCTCTACGGTCTCGTTTTGGTAGGTAACATGTCTAGTATTAATCTCTAAGTGTTTGCTTTCATTATGTATAATAATAATAATATTCATTCAAATAGTTCTCTTCCCATCTAGGATCACAACTCAAACTCCAATCCACAAACCCTGTCTATCAAAAATTTGTGCCTCTCAACTACCCATTTTCATGACATTCCCTTTATCAAATCATCCATCAAACTCATTGTACAAGTTTTATACTCCACTCAAATCTCCCCACCATAGATAGCATTTGTTGTATATTTACACCCACCTTTTCCATCTCACAAATGGTCCAACACCCATGTAATTAAACGTTATAAAAACTAAATTCAACTTCAAACCCAAAGAAAAGTTGAGAAGTGAACTAGTATTTTATAGTGGGTGAAATTTGAACTCTCGACATTCTTATCATTTTATTTTCTAAGCGTGTCATCTTTACTACTTGACAATTTTATAACTCCCTATATGGTTTGTAAGTGATACATATAATATATATATATCAATTATGACTCCCTATATGTGATGATTGGACGTATTAAGCAAGATAAAATTATAATGATTATATTAGAGAGGAAGGTGGAGGAGGAACACTTATCTTAGAAATCTCATATATAAAAGAGACCATTAAAAATCAACTAGAGAAAAATATATAAAAACAATTATTGGACGGAAGTGTTAAGAATTTTTTTGGTATAACAAAAAATATCTTATTATCCTATGAGCAAGTAACTCATCTTTATCATGTGTATGATTGTCTCTCAACAAATATTATTCACCAGAATTAAATATTTAGCATTTTGGTTTCTCTCAAGATCTAATAGGATCTTATACCATTGTACTAATACTTGTTGGTTAAGAAATATTTAGATATTATAGAGGTTTGATTTATATATCTGGCCCCACTTAATACAACATGTGACAAATTGTGAGAACTACACACCAAAATTGCATATTCACTTTCTTTGGTTTCTCTCACAGGTAACCTTCTTTGGTTTCTCTCTTTTCCACTCTTTTATTCACTTTTCTTCTATTCTCCATTTTTACTTTACTTACTTCTCACACCCTATTTCTTCACCATCGCCGCCGGTAACCTTTCCGCGGTGGTTTCCTTCGTGTCTCCGGTGGCATATTTCAAAACAATTTTCTGTTTAATTAAATAACAAATTAGGGATTGCATTTCAAGGTTCCTTTTTTATATAGCTTTTGATGAACTATTCAACTGTTATTTCAAAACATCACATTATTTAAATTATTATTGTTTGGTTTTAACAATTATAATGCTTTTGTGTGGAAAAAGGTAAAAAAACAAATGGCAGAACAAGTGAGTTTGGGGATTCTGATTGATATTGTTGATGAGGAATGGATGAGAGACACACTTTCTGATGATGGTATGTTTTTAAGTAATTGCCATTTTCTATTATCTTTTGTATTTTTCTTTGTTTAATGGTTGGGAATTTTTATGCTACTTGATCGATGTATTACTCATAAATCACCATGTGTATGACCTTTACAGTAGTTAATGTAAGAGTCAATTATTTTTGTTGGGAAGCAATCTAATTGTAAAGAGAATAGAGAGGAGAGACAAAACGCGAAGAAATTTGATGAAAAGGTTCAACCAATTGTGCCACTATGCATCAGAGAATAATGATTTGTATTTAAGTTATATCATTAGGGTTTACATAACACATATATATATATATAACTATTTACCCCAATCCCTTTACATCGTCAAAGTCCATAAACTAGAATCTGGTTTTATGCATAAGGGTGTTGATCCACGACCATGGGCTATGACACGGCCTGGTTGTGGATCGCTAACTCATATCATCAGTTGTTCGATGCAAGGCCCTGGGTCAGCCCATGATCAGTACATCTCTGTGGTGGCCCGTGGCTGTGCTACTCTTTGTATTTCTACATCATGAGGAGCCTCTAGTACATGACCGTGTATCACCACACGGCTTGGCCATGTGAACAAAATTGTTTCTTGTTCACCACAACTCAACACTACTGTGGCATTTTAGGTTTCTTTGCCTTATAAATACCTAAAAAGTGCCGTGCTATGGTGTACGTATAACAATGCTCATATATCTCATTATTTGGTTGTGTAAAAAACATTTAAACTTGCAGTGTATCATAAATATCCAAATAACTGGTGCATGATGGAATGGTTAAAAACATTTAAACCCTGGGCACATGTGAATTCACCTAATGTATCTGTGTTTTCTGCTTGATATGATATTGTTGTCTGGTGTGTGATATTTGTTGTGCTTGTTGTTATTACAGATCTTCCACTGCCTCCAGCACTGCTTGGTCGTGCAGAGGATACTGAGGACTTGAGTATGTCTCTTAATTCACTAACGAACTTCATTTGAATGAATAATAATCTCATTCTTCACCTTAGTTTATAAAACTTTATAATTGCTCATTAATATTAACTTAAGATGTTACATGACAGACGGTTGTGCTATGGAATACTTGTGTTCAGTCATCAATGTACTAGTGACCTAATTATTTTTTAAACAAAATGGCTGTTTTATTTTAGGCGTGTTTCTAGTTTTTTTCTTGACTTTTAACACTTGTGCTTTGCTATCAGATCAGGAGACACAGCAAGTTAATGTGGATACATGGCACGATCTTGCCTTGGGCCAATGATGAAGTTTTTCATGTTAATTAGTATCATGCTTAGTAGTAAGTACATGGTGCTTCCTGGGGACCCTCCTTCCCATATTCAAGATAGATTGTGATGTATTCAGTTTTAGAAACCTGTTAAAGTGGTATTTATGAATTCGGGTACCATTGCTTGTTGCTTGTTGTCATGGAAGTACTCATGTTGTTTTAAGGAAGATAAGTGAAACATGTGGCTATGTTAAATATATGTTAAAGTAAGTTGATGCTTTTACTTTTTGCTTGACTGGCTTTGCTCACTGATAACTTTCTACCTGTAAGACAAAAGCATGTCTGCTAGAGGAGGTGAAACTTATTCAATAAAAATAGAATAGTCACTCAAATTCATAGGTCCAGTTTAGTACAAGCCTGATCATCTTGATTTTGTAGCATATCCAAATGCGAATTAATTCCTTTGCATTGCATTATGTATTAATGTAAAGGAATTTGACCCTTCTAGCTTTAGATGGAAATTAAGATATAAATATATTTTTTGTACATTTGAAGTTTTGAACTGAAATTAGGTGTGTCCATGGATTCTTGACCTGTCTATATGCTTGTCTATATCAGTTCTCCATGATTTGCAGGGGGTAATGCTAATCCTCTCAAGTCTCAACTCATGACCTTGTAAAGCACCTTTCCCTGACCCAGCTGCAACTAACCTCTTGAGAGCTTCACCAGCAATTTCACCCTCTGCTGTAGCATCTGCAGCATCAATAAGATCCAAGAACTCTTTTGTGAAAGTAGATTAAAATTTCTAGCTCTTGGCTAAAAGAATACATCATAGCTCTTAGATATTACAGGCAAATGAAGTGTTTCATTAGCATAGCCCATTCCAAGCATAAACTGTGCTAATTCATCATGGTGTTCTCTTCCGAACCAACTTGCCCAGTTTTAAAAAGTACAATGTGAAATATACATACATATATACATATACATATACATATTTATTTATTTATATATATATATATATATATATATATATATATATATATATCTGATTTAGTAGGTGAATCAGTAGGTGATGATTATGAAAAAGAGAAGGAAATCAGTACCATTTTACTGCACTAACAGTATCACCATGAGCAGCAAGACTTCTGTAACGGATACCAGGATGACTCAAGGACAAGGCATGAGCAGACATGTACTCACCACAACCTATAGGTAACAGTAGCATAATTCTTGAAACATGCCATGTTAGCTGTACAGATGAATAACCTTAAAAGTATACCTCCGTTTACAAGCTATTGATTATCGGTGGAAAGAGAAATCACTGGTATAATCGACATTGAAGTGATTGTTGATGAAAATGAAGTCATCGCCAATATCACCCATCAATTAGAGAAAAATTATCATTGGAATGATCATGAACAAGAATAAGAACCATTGATATAATAATCATTGGAATGATCGTCGATGAAAAAAGAAGTCGCTACTAATATAATTCATCAATGAGAGAAAGAAACCGCCAAAATGATCGTCGGTGACAAGAGAAACAACCAATATAATTATCATCGAAATGATTGTCGATGAGAAAATCAACACCAGAATGGTCGTGAGAAAAGATACCAAATGTATAATCATCATGGACATAAGCATATATTGTTTAATCATCCATGTAGATCCTATCTTCAAACTTAACTACCATAGGCAGAGCTAGACTAACAAGAACAATGGACACACAATAGGCATCACCAAACAACAAGGACTAAAATCGTGGATTAATCTTCCACAAGGAAGAACTAGAGAGCAATGACATCAAGAGCATCAAGAAGAACCTTAAATAACACCAAAACACTAACTAAACAATACTTAAATTTACTCCACTATTTTATACGTTTTCATATGTAAAGTTACGCACATAATTTAAATAATTAGTGGAATGAAATAAAAATTTGATTAAAATAATATTATTTAATATACATTGGAAATTAAATAAAAGGGAAATGTATTTGAGAAGAGAAGTAATAAATGATAATATAGTTGGAATATAAAATTATGTTGAGTTGTAAAATTTTAAAATGTTTGGAACAACATGAAAATATTAAAACATTAAAAGATATAAAATAGTAAAATAAGTAAGGACATCTCGAGTGAGACTCATGGTTTTGTTGTGTAATTACAACAATATCCTTAACAATATCTACATCGAAGAATACATATTAAATTTTTATTTGAGTCTTACTCATTATTTTATAATTTATATCATATCCTCATAAATTAAGAATAACATCTACATTTTTTCAACAATAACATTTTTTTCATGTTTTGGTCTCATAACTTACCCACATTTTTATATTTTATAACAACAAATGGTTTTTCTGTCATCCTTAGTATATTTGGGACCACATTTTCTCATAAGAATAAACATACGAATTTTATATACAAGGACTATTCTTAAAAAATAAGAATCTCATTTACAAATAGATGGAGAATATTTTTATTTCAATAAAAATGCATTAATGGAGATCCCCTATATATGCGGTCTTCAGGATCATTCAATAATAATAAAAGTTAGAGAGGGAGAAGATGATAAAATATTAAAACATTGTGAGTCTATTTTAAGATAAAAAGTAACTTGCGCTATCAGTCAAAGTTGCTTTCTTTCAATGTTATATTACTAATATTTTTACTCACAAGAAAATAATACATATCATTTATAAATCAATTATTAATAGATAAAATATTATATTATGATATATATCATTTTCTTATGGTAAGAATATTAGTATAAAAATTTAGTAGGATAATATATTATTTTTCTCATTGAAATTATGGAAAATTATAAAATAAGTAATGAAAATTATTTAAGAAAAGTAGAAGTCTGTAGAAGAAGTATGGTGATTGGTGAAACTAGTCAAAATACAAAGAGTCGTGTGTAGATCAACTACTTGAAGGCAGCCCATACTTCTTGGGAATCAATGGCCTATTCCCAATCAAAGATAAGATATTTTTTAGAAAACAACAAACAAAACAAATAAACCTCCAATCTTAAAACTTGGACAAAACAAGGAAAATAAATATAATCTAAGACACAAGAAAAGTAATATATATCATAAAATAATATTATATCATTAATAATTAATTTAAAAGTAATATATATTAATTTCTTATGAGTAAAATAATTTGTAAGAGAATTTACTAGGATGATATATTATTACTAAAAAAAGAATATAATTTTGTGTGATATAATGTTTTGTTGTCCCTGAACTCCCAAAGCATCATATTATTAGTATATCACATTATCATAATGTTTAACAAATTTAAATAGAGTAACATTCCTCTTTTTGTACTATAAGAAATATAAGAGATAAGGAACTAATTATTTTATGTTTGCGATTATTTCTCCTAATAAATGTCACTCATAAGAATCAAATAGTTGATATTTTGGTTATTTTAAGAATTTAATAATACCTTATCTTACTAGACCAACGTGTTACTAGTAAATAGAGTAAACTTCTGAGTAGAATAAAATAATTTATCACACTACTAAAATTATTATATGATATTATTTTTTATTGTTTTAAAAAGGAGAAAAATATATACATACCGATAATGTAAGAGATTTTTATACCGTAACTACATTATTTATCATTTATTTCTAATTACCATTCACTTCTAAATAAAAGTAATACAAATGGATGATAAATGATACACTGACTGTGTATAAATCTTTACATTTTTTGTGTATAAATTTTATCCTATTTGTAAAATTTGATTAAAGTGGACCATCATTAATTTAAATATTGTGGCATGTCCCTTTCTATGACACAGTGGTATTAAGCACAAGTTAGAGATACCTTGCTTCCTTCCAACTTGGAGGGTTGGGATTGGAATATTGGAAATGGGTTTCAACTTTCTGTCCCTTGCGATTTTCATCTTAGCTTTCTCTTCTTCTTCTTCTTTTTCTTCTTCTTTTTTCAATGTAACTTATTCACTTTATCTTCTTTCTTTCGTTTATGGATTCATTTCTATTTCTATTTTTAACTCTTCTAATATGTGTTCCTCTAATTTCACCTTTTTTTTCAGATCGCTGGGGCTGAAACTGAACAGCAACACCTTTCTATTTCAATCCTTAATTCTCCTATTCTCAAGGTTATTCTTTACCTTATATGCTTTTTAAATTACTTTATGGAATGTTTAATTTCAATTTTTCTATCAATTCAGGGAACCAATTACAATTCTTTTTTTTTTTTAGTTTTTTTCCGGAAAGATGTAGATATAATGTTTTGCCGGTGAACATAATTTATGATAAAATATTATGATGTTGTGTGATCCGAGTAGCCGACTCTACCTTGTGGGATTAAGACTTTATTGTTGTTGTTATGTGAATTTTAGAGGGTGAGCCTTGACGCAACGGTGAGTTTGCTGGCCTTGCGTGGTGGAGGTCGTGGTTTCAAATCCCGGAAACGGTCTCTTTGTTTGTGAGGTTAAGGCTGTGTACTTCAGTGGGGGTGGAGGCTCATGCACTAGGCTGCGCTTTCGAGAGTTGTGTACTCCACTAAGGTTGTGAATTTTAGAGGGTGGGTCTTGGCGCAACCGTAAGGTTGCTTGTCTTGGTCATGTGTTCATATTTTAGGAACATGCTCTTCACTTGTGAGGTTAAGGTTGTGCACATCTATCCTCTGAGAACCCACTCGGTGGGAGCTTTCTGTAGTAGGTCACCCTTTTTATGTATGTGAAATTTCCAAATAGTCAAGGGACCTATTGATTAATTCAACCTTTATTTGCTTGCATCACATCCTATAATATTGTTACCATAGTATTTGAAAATGAAGAGAGAACAAAATACAGCGGTAGAAGATTTTAGAGCTGAATGTTGTTATTAATTATTGCTTGTGGTTAGACTTAATTCTTTGATGAATATTTTGGATTTTATGTTCATGGCACGTATTGATGAATATTATTAACATGTGACAATGATTATGCAGGAGTCTATTGCTAAACAGATTAATGAAAACCCAGAGGCAGGATGGGAGGCTGCTATCAATCCTCGTTTCTCCAATTTCACAGTTAGGATTCGACAAGCCCTACCTAAAAGTTATTGTTGTTGTTATTATTGTTAGAATATATAGAAACACATGTCATTATATTTTGCATATTTCAATATTTTACAGTACATTCGATGATCTCCTAGGTTTGTTCTCTTATTTAATTAGAAGTGGGATTCTGCTAATAAGACTCTTGAGTTTTCTTTTTGCATCACGTGGGATCATTGATCAAATCAATCATATTACATCCTTCAATAATATTCTCAATTTATTATTGTATCTCTTCTTCAAGATAGTATTAGAGTCATGGTATTCACCTTCAACGAGTTTCACCTTTTCATTTAGAGTTAGAATTGTTACTCACTACCACAAACCCCAAATATAGTTTTGTTGTTTTAGTCATCTTTGCCGTCTATGATTTGCTTGTCCGATATGGGTCTTTGATCAGTTCTGTCTGATCCAGCATCTTTCACCATATTTCCCGTTCATGGCCTAAATGATTGATTTCGTTTAGCCTAAAAGATTGACTGTCCTGGATATAGTTTGACCCTTCTTTAGTTGTTTGCCTTTACAATGGTGTCCCTTTCGTTGTGCTTCTTCGAGATCTCAAAGTTGCCCTTCTTTTGTGTTTGTTTAAGATGTTGAAGTTGTCTGTTTAGTTTATTTTCTTTTCTTTAAGCGTGTTTTGTTATAACGAACTAATAACTTAGGAACCTTTAGCTTGAGAGTGAGTGTTCGAATATTTGGAAAAATACATCATGATGTCATTATTCTATCTCAAGAATATTTTATTAAAGCATCTTACATGGTCTTTTAGTTTTGTTTTATTATTTATTTAGGACTAGGATTCTACTATTAGTATAAAAAGGACTCCTGGGCTTTTGTATCATATCACATTATCTACATCCTTTGATATTATACTCGATAAAAAACAGTCTCTGTCTTATCCTTAATCCCTAATCCTAAACCCAATTCTTCGACAGTTACTATTATTATTATTATTATTCATCCTCTAATTTTTATATGGTTAATTGCATAATATGCTTTGAGTTTCCAACATATTGTGTTTGCTGTGCAGGTTGCTCAATTTAAGCGCCTTCTTGGAGTCAAAAAATCTTCCAGGAATGAACTGACTAGTACACCTGTTATAACTCATCCTAAATCATTGAAATTGCCAAAGAATTTTGATGCAAGGACAGCTTGGTCACAGTGTAGCACCATTGGAAGAATTCTAGGTCACCCACTTGCTCCTTGCCCTTAATTTTCCCCAATAAAATGGTTTATTTGGAAGGAGTTGCTGACTTTTCTTTTTCTTGTTGACAATAACATGGGTTGGTGAATCAATTTCAACATTAAAGATCAGGTAATTCTTTGTTTTCTCATATTAGCAGCTATAAATACAAGGTTCAAGAAGTTCTCAGCTGATCCTTGTGTTGATGATTGTTTAGGGTCACTGTGGTTCTTGTTGGGCATTTGGTGCTGTTGAATCTTTACAAGATCGTTTTTGTATTCATTTCGACGTGGTAATGAAATCTTATTGCTGAAGAAACTTTGAAATTTGTGATGCTTATTGTTTGTGACAGTGTGTGTTTATTATCCACAAAACTGTACTCTTCAAGGGGCTTGATATAGGAACTTATATCCTATATGTATAAATGTATAATTGCAGAATGTCACTCTCTCTGTTAATGATCTTCTCGCATGCTGTGGCTTTTTGTGCGGATTTGGTTGTGATGGGGGAGAACCTCTATATGCATGGCGGTACTTAAGCCATCATGGTGTTGTTTCCGATGAGGTAATAACTTTTCATTTTGCCTTTTGTAGTTAGTTTCCATTTGGTGCAAAATCATTACAATGGTTATTGGTTAGAGATGAAAATCATAGGCTCCTTCTTTGCTAAGATCTTTCCTTCAATCAATGCTAATGTTTCGCTGGAAACCTTTTTTGCAACTTATACAGTTATACCTATGTCCTTTTTTCACTTATGATCGTTTTTTTACACGTGGCAGTGTGACCCATACTTTGATCAAATTGGGTGTGCTCACCCTGGTTGTGAGCCATCATATCCAACTCCCAAATGTGTTAAAAAATGTGTGAGTGGGAACCAGCTTTGGAGGAAATCGAAGCACTATAGTGTGAGGGCGTACAAGGTCAAATCTAATCCCAATGATATTATGGCAGAAGTTTATAAGAATGGGCCCGTGGAAGTTGCATTCACTGTTTATGAGGTAAACGAAAGCTCCCTCACTTATGTTATTAAAATTTCGACAACCTCGGAGATAAAATTTTGATCTCATATATATCCTGTTTAACTTGTATTGTTGTACAATAATGTTTTGGAGACAAATTGGGATTTGATGTCATGTGATTTTACGTCAATCCATCTTATAAAAAAGAAGTCGTGGATAGATATTGAGAGGAATGAGAGATCTCTGTTAAGAAATCAATTAATTGAGTACGACTATAACAACAACTGAATTGGTATGTATTAGAACCGTTGAGAACATAATTAAAACTCACCAACCAACATTTAAGCAACTTTAGCATACTTTGAGTCATTGGAATCACTTATTTAAAAGTATGAAGAGTTGAGTATATTGTTTTGAGGTGTAAGACAAACATTTTCCTTTTAGACCTCAAACATAATGATTACATTTTTATAGAACTGTGTTTTTTGAGTGTGGAATATTAGAAAGCATATTTTGTTTTTGTTTGTTTTAAAGTAAGAACACCTTTCACTAATTTGACCTTTTTACAGGATTTTGCTCACTACAAATCAGGAGTTTACAAACACATCACAGGCGTTGCACTTGGTGGCCATGCTGTAAAGCTGATTGGGTGGGGAACAAGTGATGATGGGGAGGATTATTGGGTATGTTGACATGTTCCTAATGAATCATTTTCAGTTTTTGTTGCATGCCATCAGAATTTTATATTGTCTGTGTACTTTTCACTGTTTCAGCTTCTTGCAAACCAATGGAATAGAAGCTGGGGAGATGTATGTTTTTCTTGAATTATTATCCATCATTGAATTTCTGTTACCAAATATATACCTTAGCTAATGATCTAATTCTAATCTAAATTGCAGGATGGATACTTCAAGATCAAAAGAGGGACGAACGAATGCGGGATTGAAGGTGATATTACTGCTGGTTTGCCTTCATCCAAAAATCTCATAAGAGAGGTGACTGATATGGATGCTAACTCTGATGTTTCATTCTGAATGTAATAAATATAAATATAAATACCAATTAGATGTTGTATTGGTGTCTTAAACTCTACACCAAATGTTGTACCACTATTTTAAGAACCATCTAAATTATGATGCTGAAAGACTGAAAGCTTTATGGATTATGGGCTATCAGACAAAATAAAAGTATCTGCTGTAATTATTATCACTTGGAGTAAGTCATAACCTCTTGTTACTTTGTTGCTGATGATGCTAAATTGGCTTAATTATTGAAGCATTATATCATGTATCTTATTTGTAGTCTTTCTTGTGGGGTCAAAAATTTATGCATTCTCAAAATATCAGCAGAGACATGTATCTGTCTTTACAAGTATGGTTCCTTTAGTAAGCTAGTTAGTAAAATGAAACACATCATCATAAATTTAGGAGTGCAGTTAGAGCTAGATGGGCTTGTGATGTATGAATACCGAATGATTTATGTTAGAAAAAGCTCAATGACTTGATATAATTGCATGGTATGTTGTAAGACCAATCACATGAGTGGTTTGGACCGATTATATGTCTGATTCACGATCGAACTAGCTAGTCTGAGCTGATTTTTCTAACACTGTCCAAATGTGACATTTTATTTTCATGTCATCTTTGGTAATGTGGAACAATCCACCAATGGGTAAGATGTTACATATGCTGATGAGACAATGAAGGATATAGGAGTTAGCAAAAGGAATTTTGCTAATGTGCCAAGGGCAATTTTGGAAGATGGCAAGGACAATTCAGTAAGACACATGGGGGACAATATGCCAATAAAGGATGGGAGGAAAAGTGCAAGACCAAGGACCACCAACACTCACATGAAGGATTTCTATTGGGGTTAGAAGTAGTATAAATAGAGTAGTAGTTGTTGGGAACAAGTGAACAATCAAATAGTAAAGAGTATAGAGACAAGAGAATAACATAAGAAATTTAGTAACGAGGTTCGGCCAATTGTGCCTACGTCCCTGGGAGCGTTGAGCGGCTATTACAATATATTATTAGAGAATAAAGATTACTGTTTTACTATTCTTCTTATTGTTACATTAGGTTTACATAACATGAATATATATAGCCCTCTACCCCAACCCCTTTACATCAGCCCAAACCCATAACTTATATTGTTGTTATCTAGAGATATGAGTCATTGCACAACAATCTTCACCTTGGCGAATATCATCAATCTCCATCTTCCGCCATTGGGTTGGAGGCACTCCATAGTCCAGTATCAGTGAATGTTCAGCAAGCTCAGGCAATGCCTGAACTTGTCCACGGTAACCGGTTTGGTTAACGTTTCAACTTCATTTTCTGAAGTGTGAACCTTCTGCAATAGTATTTGCCCACAAGCTACCAACTTTCTGATCTTGTGAAATCTCACATCAATATGTTTGGTCCTAGCATGATACACCTGGTTCTTTGCCAAGAAGATAACACTCTGATGTCACAATACAGTGGAACTCTACCTTGCTCAATGTCTAACTCATTTACTAGCCCCATAAGCCACAAGGCTTTTTTAGAAGCTTCACCAGCTGTCATGTACTACACTTCAGTTGTGGACATAGCAACAACAGACTGAACTGATAATCTCCACATAATTGGTCCACCTGCAAGGATGAAGACAAACCATGTTGTGAACCTTCTATCATCCAAGTCTTATGTATAGTCTGAGTCAACATAACCAATAATTGAAGGCTTACTATGTTGGCTGCCAAACATGATACCCAGACCTGTAGTCCCCTTCAAATATTTGAAAATTCATTTGTCTGCTTCCCAATGTTGTTTCCCTAGTTTCGACATATACTTGCATACTTGACTAACTGCTTGTGCCAAGTTCAATGTAGTACAAACCATATCCTACATCAAGCAACCCAATGCACTGATATATAAAACTTTTGACATGTATTTATTCTCTTCATTTGTCTTTGGACACTGATTGAGAGAAAGCTTGAAGTGATTTGCCAATGGAATGCTCACTACTTTAGCATTGCTCATATGAAATCTCTCTAAGATCTTTTCTACCTTTGCTGGGAGAGCCATAGTTTTCTAGCTCCCTTATTCCTGTGAATCTTCATCCCAAGAATCTTCCTAGCAACCTCTAAATCTTTCATGCCAAACTCCTTACCTAACATGACTTTCAGTTCATTGATATCACTCAAATAAATAGCAGCAATCAATATATCATCAACATAAAGTAACAGAAAAATAAACGAACCATCGTCAAGGCTTCTGACAACACAACAATCATACTCACAACGCTTATAACCAAGCTTCACCATATAAGTGTCAAACCGCTTGTACCGCTATCTGGGAGACTGCTTCAACCCATATAACTTCTTCAACTTGCAAACGAGTGACTCTGTCCAGCTGCACTGTACCCTTCTGGTTGTGTCATGTAAATTTTCTCATCTAATTCACCATGGAGAAAGGTAGTCTTCACATTCATCTGTTCTAAGTGCATATCCTGCTGGCTACCAAGGCAAGCACTGCCCTGATAGAAGTGTGTCTCACCACTGGGGAGAAAATCTCATTGTAGTCGATCCCCTTCTGTTGTGAATACCCTTTTGCTACAAGACGAGCCTTGAATTTTTCCCCTTCTTTTTCTGATACTGCTGGCTTCCTCTTGTACACCCACTTGCACCCAACTGCATGCTTGTCTGGGGGTAATGGAACAAGCTCCCAAGTTTGGTTCTTCTGTAAAGACTTCATCTCCTCCATCATGGAACCCATCTATTGTTCTTTCTCCTGGTTGTTTATATCCTCTTGAAAGCTACACGGATCTCCGGAACTGATATGGAGAGCAATTGAAGCCATATTCTCAAAGTCATATCTCTCTGGAGGTTTGATAGGACGTCTATCCCTGTCTCTAGCAAGTAGATACTCCTGCACACCTGAACTCTCTGCCTGAGAATCATCATGTTCTTGACTTGAACTAGTGCATGGTTCCTTGCCTTTATTCACCTGAACCATTTCATTGCTCACTGGAATCATATTTGATCTCAAAGTCTCTCCATTTGGCATGGGCACCTCTGTCAAAACTGACTCTTTCATCATGAAATCTTCATCAAACATTGCATCTCTGCTCAACACCACCTTTCTAGAAACTGGATCCCAAAACTTGAACCCCTTCACACCTTTGGCATATCCAATCAAGATACACCTTTTTTATTTAAGATCAAGTTTAGATCGTTCATCACTGAGTATATGTACATAAGCAGGACAACCAAATATGCATAACATATTATAATTGACTGAGTTACCTGTCCATACTTTTTCTGTAACTTTACCATATAATGAAGCTCGTGGTGATCTATTGATGACATAACATACCATACTAAGTGCCTCTGCCCAAAATCCTTTGAAAAGTAGCATTCAGTCTCATACATTTGGCCATCTCTCTTTGCAACACCATTCTGTTGAGGAGTATTCTTCACTGAAAAGTGTCTCTGAATGCGATGATTCTCACAGAATTTCTGAAACTGTGAGTTTTTGTACTCTGTACCATTATCTAACCTCATGTATTTGATTTTTCTACCAATCTGGTTCTCTACCTCTGCCTTCTAAACGTTGAACTTGACAAAGAGTTCTGACTTATGCTTCAGAAAATATACCCAGACCTTGCAAGAAAAGTCATCAACAAATGTAACAAAATACCTAGAACCTCCTAGGGATGGTTCTTGAGTGAGTCCCCATACATCAATGTGGGCATAATATAGAATACCTCAAGTTCTATGTTGGCCAGCCTTAAAACTAACTCGTGTCTGTTTCCTAAGCACACAATACTTGTACAAATCTAGCTTGCATTTGTTGACTCCTCTCCACAGTCTTTTTTTGCATAGTTCTGTCATGCCATGCACACTCATGTGTTCCAAATGCATGTGCCATAATTTTGTAGCACCATGGTCTGAATCTACTGAGATCTCTTCAGCCACTCCACCTACAACTGTTCTCCCTAACAACTTGTAAGTGTTCCCTGTAGTCCTTTTATCCTTCATCACAGTCAGAGCACCTTCGCATACTCGAAGAATATCACTGTCCCATAAGCTCTATAGCTAAATCCTTTGGCCTGCAATGTCCCCAAAGAAACCAAATTCTTTTTCAAATTGGGTATGTGTCTAACCTCACATAACGTCTTCACTACACCATTATCCATCACAGTTTTGAGTTCTCACATACCAATAATTTCACATGTTTTATTATTTCCAAGATACACGAAACCAAAAGTGTATGTCTTGTATGTGGTAAACCATTCTCTGTTTGGCGTCATGTGGTGGGAACAACCAGTGTAAAGTATCCACTCATCTGTACTATGATTTGATGATACAGATAGTAGATCAACTTCACTATTGTAATCAGAGTCATCTTCCTGTGCAATATTTGCAGATGTAGATACTCCATCTTTTCCCGCCGGTTTGCTAGGACTCCATTCATTGGGAAAATCCTTTTTGTAATGCCTAGTCTGTTTGCATTTATAGCATTCTATTGGTGTTCTGCCCATGGAATTTGGTCTTTTCCCTTTGGCAGGACCTCCTTTGCCTTGTCTCCTTCCACGTGCTTGACTTCTTTCATTCCCTTTCACATACAGACCATCACTCTGAGACCCTTCACCTACATTCTGTCTTCTTTGAGTGTGGGACAGAAGTGCAGATGTGATCTCATCCAGTTTGATTGAGTCTTTCCCGTACGTCAATGTTGTCACCAAGTGTTCATAGGAATTTGGCAAAGAACACAGTAATATTATTGCTTTGTCCTCATCATCAACCTTCACATCAAGTTTCTGCAAGTCATTGATCACTTGATTAAAATTGTTGAGATGTTGTTGCAAATCAACACCTTCCTGCATCTTCAGGCCATGGAGTCTCTATTTCAACTACAACTTATTTTTTATTAACTTGGACATGAACCGCTTCTCTAATGTCTCCCATACCTCTATTGGTGATGTCAGATCCATAACATGATATATCACATCATCTGATAGATAGAGTCGTATGGTTCCCACAACCTTCTCCTTCAACTCTTCCCAATCCAGTTGATCCATATCTTCTGGTTTATTCTCACGTAGCGCCTTTGGTAGACCTTGTTAGCCAACACATCCTTAACCCTCATTTGCCACAATCCGAAATTACCAGTTCCATCGAACTTCCCCACCTCGAATTTGGCACCTGGGTTAAGAGCCATATGATACCAATTGTTGGGAACAAGCGAACAATCAAATAGTAAAGAGTATAGAGACAATAGAATAACACAAGAGATTTGGTAAAGCCTTGAGCGGCTAACACTATATATTATTAGAAAATAAGGATTAGTGTTTTACTATTCTTCTCCTTGTTACATTAGGTTTACATAACATCAATATATATAGCCCTCTACCTCAACCCTTTTACATCAGCCCAAGCTCATAACTTGTATTGTTGTCATCTAGAGATATGAGTCATTGCACAACAATAGCAAAAGAAGATAGGCAGGCAATGAGTGAATGATTTAATTCTTCCTCTCATTCTGTACATTCCCATTACTGTTACTATCCCATTATTTTCATACTTGTTTTCTTTCATTAAAAGGCTCATTATACATCCTTATTTTACCAAATTAAATGAAGATATTACAGAAGTATTTCAATTAACTACTCTTGGACTCAATTTGTCTTACTATTCCTTCTTCCCCTTCTCAAATTGGTGCTTTCATTCCCACCACGGATGATAACACTAGATTTAAGGATTCAAAAGATTCCACCGAATTAAAGCGTATTCTGGACTTATGGAGAAACAGGATTGTGAGTATATGCATAGATTTGAAGAGCTTACCTTAGCCTTACGTGACCTCAGTGACAATGTTGCAGCTAGTGGCTCGAACTCAAAACCACATATACAACCATTTCAGGTAAGGAATGTGAAGATTGATTTTCCTAGATTTGATGGGCCTAATATTTTACACTAGATTTTCAAAGTTGAGCAGTTTTTTGAATATTATAGCACCTCTGATGACCAACGATTAACAATTGCTGCAATTCATCTAGACAAAGAGGTTGTTCCCTGGTTCCAGATGATGAACCGCAATAATCCTTTTCCATCTTGGAGTGTCTTTACTAGATCTCTTGAGTTGGAATTTGGTCCTTCATCTTTTGGTTGTCCCCAAGCTACACTATTTAAATTAACTCAATCTGGATCTGTTCATGCCTATTATGTGGAGTTTATTGCTTTGGCTAACAGAGTTTATGGTGTGAGTGTTGAAGCCTTAGTGGATTGTTTTATCAGTGGTTTGAAATCACATATCAAAAGAGAAGTTATTGCTCAAAGCCCAAATTCAATGTTAAAAGTTATCTCCCCGACAAGATTATTTGAAGATAAGTATATTGTCAAACCTAAACCATACTACCTCACTACATATGACAACAACCAAACCACAAATCCTAGTCTCAATACCAACCAATCCTACAACAACCCTCTTCACAATCCTATATTATCTACACTAAATTAAAAACCTATGCATATGCCTCTAAATATTAGACCAACAAACACAAAAAGAATGTCACCTGTAGAAATGCAGCTTAGAATGGAGAAAGGGCTATGTTTTACATGTGATGAGAAATTCAACCCTACGCATAAGTGTCCTAATAAGCAATTTTTGTTCCTCCAAATTGAGGACGAGGAGGACATGCAATTGGAATATGAATCACCAAATATAGCACCTGAAGACATTGCAGAGCATTCACTAGAACATCATTTGTCTTTTAATGCTTTAAAAGGCTCAGCAAGAATAGGCACTATGAGATTCCAAGGAACTATAAATGGAATGATGGTTCAAATTCTATTGGACAGTGGCAGTTCAGACAATTTTCTATAGCCTAGATTGGCCCATTGTCTTAGATTACCAATTGAAAATGTGTATGGGTTCCAAGTGTTGGTGGGTAATGGAAATGTTCTTATTACTGAAGGATCGGTGCAGGAGGTACAAGTTCACGTACAAGGACATTTATTGAAATTTCCAGTGTACTTGTTACCAATTTCAGGCGTTGACTTGGTCCTAGGTGCTGCTTGGTTGGCCACATTAGGACCTCATATTGTTGACTATAGTGCTTTGACAATCAAATTTTATGCAGACAAGCATTTTGTCACCTTGCAAGGGTATCAACCCACACTTCCTACTCAGGCTCAATTTCATCATATGAAAAGGTTGCAACATACACACTCTATTTCAGAGTTATTCACATTGCAGTTCCAGATTCTCGAGTCCACCCAGGATGAGGGGTTAGAATTACCTCGAGAAGTGGATCCTGCACTAGCAGCCTTACTACATGCATATAAAGATATATTTTCCACCCCTAATGGCCTTCCACCAACCAGATCTCGGGACCACAATATCCTATTGCTACCTGGCATCACCGCAGTTAAGGTACGACCTTACAAATATCCTCATAGCCAGAAACACCAAATTGAATTGATGGTACAACAAATGCTAGATGAAGGAATCATCGTACCTAGTACAAGTCCTTTTTCTTCACCCATCATTTTAGTTAAAAAGAAGGATGAAACTTGGAGATTTTGCACTGATTATAGAGCCTTAAATGCCATCACTGTTAAAGATAGCTTTCCTATTCCTACTGTGGAAGAACTCTTAGATGAATTATGGGGTGCTCAATTTTTTTTCTAAACTGGATTTGCGATCAGGATATCATCAAATACTTGTGCATCCTGCTGATAGACACAAAACAACTTTTAAGACACATCAAGGACATTATGAATGGTTCGTCATGCAATTTGGTTTGACAAATGCACCAACAACCTTTCAAAGTTTGATGAATGAGATCTTTAAGGGATTACTGAAGAAATTCGTCCTAGTATTTTTTGATGATATATTAATATATATAGTCCTTCATGGTCTGCTCATTTACATCATCTTGAAACTGTGTTACAAATTTTGCAAAAGCATACTTTATTTACCAAATTATCTAAATGTTTTTTTGGGTTGACTCAAATTGATTATTTGGGTCACACTGTCTCTGGTAAGGGAGTATCCATGGACCACAACAAAGTACAAGCAATTTTGGCATGGCCAATTCCTACGAATGTTAAGCAGCTTCGCGGGTTTTTGGGACTTACAGGCTATTATCGGAGGTTCATCAAAGGATATGCCTCAATTGCAGCCCCTTTGACCAACCTTCTAAAACATTCAAACTTTCAATGAGATTTACAAGCCACATCAGCATTCCAAGCTTTAAAGCAGACCATCAGTTCTGCTCCAGTACTGACCCTTCCTAATTTCAACAAACCCTTTATTCTAGAAACTGATGCATCAGGGACTGGTATTGGTGCTGTTCTAAATCAAGAAAAGCACCATATTGCATACTTCTCCAAGAAACTTTCACCCAGATAACAACACCAATCTGCTTATATCATAGAGTTATATGCTATCACTGAATCTATTGCTAAATTTAGACATTATCTATTGGGGCACAAGTTTATCATCCGTAGTGATCAAAAGAGCTTGCGAAGTCTCACATATCAATATCTTCAAACACCTAAGCAACAAGCTTGGCTACACAAGTTTCTCGGGTATGATTTTACAATTGAATACAAACCTAGAAATGACAATTTAGTGCCTGATGTGCTGTCCAGGTCCTTTTTCATGGCTTGGTCCTAACCTGGTGCTAATATTTTGCCCATTATCAAAGCTGTTGTTGTTGATGACCCCGATCTCAATGAGATAGTTAAATCTTGTACTTTGGGAACACCACCTGATTCTCACTACTCTGCATGATGGGTTTCTTTATTGGAAAGGAAGAATGGTGATTCCAAAACACCATCATGTAGTTCACACAATTTTAGATGAATACCATAATTCTCCTATAGGTGGTCGTTCTGGCATTGCTAGAACTATGGCCAGGATGGCCTCTCAATTACTATAGGCAAATCCTAAAAAGTACATAAGCTATGTGGTCAATTTGAATGAATTATGTGCAGACAATTGATTATATTGTACCTTTGAAAGATGAGAGTGACGGAACATTTGTTTTTTGTCTGCAAATTCTTTTTCTTCTCTTGCCAAAATGTTGTTTTCTTTAGTGAAAGAATGAAAGTGATAGAACAATGTAGAATCCATATGTAAAAATATTCATTTGCTCAGTTCTTTTCTAACAAGACATTAATCAAGTGGTATTAGATCTCATTGGACCCCTAGTTATTTTATTAGATCAACAGTCAAATGCTCGATTCTTAGGAACAACAATTATTTGAAGGGACATACATGTACCCCGAAGATGATTGATTCTTTAACATATGGTGAGTGATGTTCTTAATTGTACCAAAAAACCTCTTCTTTGTTTACAGAAAAACACAAATTGGTTGTCAAGAAAGTCATTAAAATGAAAATCGAATTCCCAGTATGAAGTCCTTCTCCTGATTCATGTGAAAATATTCATTAGTCCAAATTCTTTATAATAAAAAAGTTACAAAGTAATTACAAAAGTAGTTGCTCTCCTACCATTCTTTCACGTTTACTAATAAAAAAAATCATTAGTCTAACATGTATTTCACGCTCTTTATTAAAAAATTCATTAATCTAGAATGTAGTAAGTCATTTCTTTATGATCTACGATGTGATGTTGAGGTAAAATATTCTTGATTGTAGTCAGTATATTATGCATTATTTATTTGTATTATTTTTATTTAGAAGTTAATGATACTTAAAAATGAATGATAGATAATATAATGATATACAAAAAACTCTTACACTATTAGTGTAAACATCTTTTTCTCTTCTTAGATTAGCTATGACATATAAAATATGAAGTATTTAAAGAGACTCACATTTAAATCAGTCTCAAAATCATATAAGCCAATGGTTAGTGATAGTGGATAATTACTTGGACTATTGGAAGGGATAAATTGTCCCAAACCCTGTCCCAAATTCTATCTCAAACTAATTATATTATGCCACGTCAGTTAAAAAAATTAAATATTCATAATTTTATCAATTTTGCTTCATTATGATTGATTAAGGACGTGGTTGAGGACAACAAATCCCCATCCCTATCGGAGTGGAGGCCTTGTTAGAAAATTCCCATGAAGGAATCAACCTTTCACACGTGCCTTATTCTTTAAAACGAGGATAATGATTATATAAAAGTAGAAGTAGTTTCAGCCACTTAAATATAATGTCTTTAATGGGATGAGAGGATAATATAAAAATATAATACTCTTTATACTGTTACTTTAAAAGTTTTTTATGATATTTTTTATTGGGCACTTTATATTTTCTATACAATTTATTTATTCTCTTATCGTCTGTTTATTAATGAAAAATAATAAATATGTAAAAAAATATACTAAAAGACAACAACAATCGAGTCATATTATCAATAGATGAGATCAACAATATAAATCGAACGATGTCTTAATGTTTTATTATAAATTATGTTCACTTGCAAAATATTTATTTCTAAATCTTTCGTTGGACCATAGTGGTTTGTGCTTTTAAGAGAAAAATATTTTAGTGAATCCAACTCCTTAATCTCATGATTTTTCTAATGTTTTAAGGAATAAATTTGGAAAGTACACAAAGAAGTGATCTAACAATATTTCCTTATAGCTTATACTTAAACTTGTGTTTTATAAATTATATAAGTTACATGACATATGTGTTTAACTTGTTAAATAAATGACCCGAACTTCTCAACTCGTTAGCCTCATGAGTTGGATATATATATATATATATATATATATATAAACTAATTTTTATATTTACTATCATACATACATTATTTTTTATATTTATTGTTATTATATATAAGATTATATTTTTATATAAAACCTTTTGCAGCATATTTTGAAAATGAATTAATTTGAATTGTCCAAATGAATCAATTCGAACTGAGTTGAAAAGTTCATGAACTTTAACCGAGTCGAATTTGAGCTAAAAAAATAACTTGAATCGAGTTTCGAGTCGAACCAATCCTTAGCGAGCTGAGCTATGATTCGACTCGTTTCCCGCCCTAATTTTAATAATAAGTCAAATGAGTCTAGTGACTAAGCTCTTCTTATTGAGTTATCGCATCCACTAACAAGTGCGTCTAGTTATATGTGTGAAAAAAATCGAGTCGCATGTGTTTAAGATAAAGAGCATCAAATGACAACCGGTTCTAATGACCCCTATGTCCAATGTCCAATGACTTCAACAATATCATCAAATCATTTGAACATACAATGCATATTTATTATGTTCATTAATGATTCAATTATTAGTTACTTTATTTCTTAATAAGAAAAACTTAGTACTCTAAAAAGAAGACGATATTGTATTATATTCGCTAACCAATTTGCAAGTGAAAAAGGTGATTGTAGGGATACAAAGAAATAATCACAATTATCATAGTAATGTGTAATAAGTCTCATTAAAAGTTTGAAGTTGATGATCAAAGATTTACATAAATTATGATAATAAAGTTTGAAATATTAATGGTCCATCTTCTAGAACAACATTTATTAAAAGTGATAATTATACAATCAAAAGAGATTAGTGACATCTTTGTTAACTATAAAAGAAATGTGAATAACTTTACTTGTCCAAAGAATCAACTCACTCAATAGAGTTTTAATTTTCAAGTTTCAAACTTTGCTCCCATAAAATAGAAAAAAATAGTTGCTTATAGAAAAAAGCTTTACTTTAATTAAAAAAAATGTTTGTTATTAACTTTTTCCAAATTAAACACAATTTTTCACATGAACCCATTAAAAACAAAATTTTATAGAAAGATGGTGCAATTATTTTTTTAAAAATTGAATTATATTTACTTTCCACAAAAGGTATGCTTTTAAATTTTTTATACATTCCTTAATAGAAAAATCCAAAAACTTGCAACTTTTCTTCAACTCATAAACTATGAAACTATTTTCCTTCTTTTTTCAACTTCTTCATTTTATGGAAAAGTGGTGGCCAACATTAATTTATTTCCTCCAAATATAACTATTTTTTGTGTTGACATTGATGAATGGGACCAAAGAAATAGGAGGAAAATACAATCCAATTATAGAAAAAGGAGAAGGGTTGCAAAGTAAAGTGGCAACCATTGATGGACTTGGCATCTTGCATTTAGAGCCACTCAAATATTCACATCATAATACACATAAACATTAATCATTACAATTTAATATGTATACAATATAAATGTTTTTTTACATTTTCAGTAAATTATCCGTCATTTATATATAAATTACCATTGACTATCAAATAAAAATAATACAAATAAGTGATGGATGACATGCTGATAATATAAAAAATTTACACACCGATGACATAGATTTTAAACTCTAAGGATATAAGCATCTAGCATTAAGCATCAAGCATTAGCATATGCTTATCCCAAAAAAAATCCATTAATTTAATAAATAAAATAAGGCACTCAATACTTTACACATCACTATGCATGTGATAGAATTGGATATGTAAACTGTAAAGTTCACCGATAATATAAAAGAAAGAAACGTTTAAAAAATGAAGTGGAACTTAATATAATTAATCTATTAAACATATTTACTCATCATTAATATAATCATGATGAACATTTAGATAAGTACTAATTAAGTAACATATTTACTCATCATAAATATAATTACAATGATTAACATTTAGATAAGTACTAATTAAGTAATATATTTACTCATCATAAATATAATTATAATCATTAACATTAAGATAAGTACTAATCAAGTTGATGAGAGTGACATGTCTCTACCTCAAGGTTGTGTATTGTGATTTATGACCATTATTATGAAGATAAAGTTCTTATTATTTTTTATTCAGGACACTTACAAAAGTGAATACTTTTAACGGAAGAATAATTACATAATAATGACACTTCTTAACTTTTAAAAAGACAAAAAGATGTATATATCACCATTGTTTGAGTTTTATATATTGTCATTATATTATAAATTATTCTTTTTTCAATCATTATTGAATTTTACAAAAATAATTTAAATGAATAATGCATTGTCTATGTATAAATTTTTCCTTATCAATGTATAGATATTACACTCATTAAAATGTATATTAAACCATTTATCACTATCCGTGACAAACTTGTTACTTGAAATATAAAATTAAATTATATTAATATCGGTTGAGTTTTAATGAAATTATATAAAATAGTCAACATTTCTAAAATCATACAAACTATGCCAATTATATATACTAGCGTGTTAACATGCATTGTCGTGTCTGTCAACCCGCTTTCCTATCATTTGTAATGTATAATTTGTATTTTATAAATTCAAATATAATTTTTTGTGCTAAATTTACGGTTGAATTTATTCAATTGGTCTAATATTCAATTTTTTAAATACACTTTTAAAATAAGAAGATAATAAGGATAAAATAAGAAAATAATATTATATGATTTTTTTGGTAGAAATAAAAAGATATTGAGGGCAAAATAGGAAAACGCAAATTACACCATGATAATAGTATATATATATATATATTAAACTCATTAATATTAAGAGAGATAAATGTAATTTCTCAAACTAAAATAATGATAAATGTATTTAAATTAAACAAATATGATATATTATGAAGTTAATGTCTATTCATTATGTTTGTTACAATATAATATAAGAGTGATTTAAATACTTCTTTAGAATTATTGTTACAATTCATAACAAATGAAAAATAAAAAATAAATATTAACTCTTATATTATATGAATATATTTTTATAGTATATTATATTTTATTGAACTTAATTTATTTATTACTATTTTTTATTTAATAAACTATATTTATCTCTCTTGCGCTCAGAATATAATATATATAATTAAAAATGATTTGTATTGATTTAAAAAAAAGATGATGAATGTAATTTGCACTAAAATAAAGATCATAAATCATGTAAGAGTTGAAAAGCCATTCACGATAATCGATGCTCTTAAATCTTTTGATGTATTATTCGGTTTATTCATTTTTGGGTCTTTATACTCGTGGCTACCAAGGATAAGAAAATATTTGTTATTTTTAAATAAAATGTTAAAACCATATGCAAAAAAGAAGAAGCAATAAAAAATTAGTGATGTAACACTAGATTAAATCCTAAGATACTCAAAATATCATTAATTCAATTACGAGTAATACTTGTTGGAAAAATATATATCCTAAACAAATATAAGAATTTGTTTATTTACCAAAAGATGAATAAAATATAATTTTTTGGAATTACTAAGTACATCCTCTTATCAGTCGGAGAAAGACTAATTTATTTTAAATACCTCCCAACAAATATCGTGCACGTTACCTTTTGGTTATATTAGATATTTAGTGTAGCTTTTTACATGACAATATCAACATCTTGTTATTGGTGAGGATAATAATATTAGTAGTAAAAAAAAAAAAAAGATATAATTATGGCATTGAAGAATCCATAATCAGTTTTGATAGGTTCTATGCTTTCTTGTTGTTGTTCTTGTTGTGAGCGAGTGAGAAGAAGAAAATGTCGATAATTCCTAAAGAACCAGAACAAGTTATGAAGATGAGAGGAGGTTCAGTTCTTGGCAAAAAAACCATTCTCAAAACTGACCATTTCCCTGGTTGCCAGAACAAACGTCTTTCTCCTCAGATCGATGGTGCTCCCAATTATCGTCAGGTAAATATTTTCCCTTTTCATTTTTCAATTTCTTTTACATTTATCTTATTATTCTTCATTATATTTGTCTTATAGGCTGAATCATTACATGTTCATGGTGTTGCAATCCCTACAATTGATGGAATCAGAAATGTTCTTAATCGTGTTGGTGCTCAATTACATGCTAAAGTGCTTTGGATTAGTCTTCGTGAAGAACCTGTATGTATATTATCCTTTCCTTTTAATCCTTTTTAGGTTTTCATTCTTTGGATTTACTATAATCAATTTTTGATGTTGTATGTATTTTTAACCTGCTTCAAGTTTGAGTTTTTTGTTGTTGTGTGGAGTAATTTGAGACTGAAGTAGTGTGATTGTTTTAGATTTGAAAAATAATCTAATTATTTAACTATCAGATGATCTTAAATGTGTAAAAGTTTAGCCTAAACTTTCAGTGATTATTCACACCCTAGAACAGCTGTTTAAATAATGCTTATGTTGTTGCCAAACACATTCCTGTTCCACAGATTATTGTTTTGGAGCAGCAACAACTGTTTTTTCCTTAAAAATAATCTAAGCCAAGCACCTTATCCAAAATTTAGTTCAGTAGAAATGGAAATTTCCAACTTGGTTCCTAAGAACATCATATGCTGGTCAGAATGTTACTGATGTGGACTAATTTGGCTGACATTTGAGTTTTTTAAGGAACAAATTGAGGGTTTTCATTTCTAACGAACTAAATCGGGAGACACATTTTTTCTCCGAGACGAATTTGGATTTTTATTTTCTGGCTATGTATGGTTTTTTTTATTAAACTCGGCTTCAAGTTCGAGCTTTTATCATAATTTGATGGTTAATGCTCAAATAAGATTATCTGAAGCATCTTTCTTAATCTTTTCATTTTCTTCCTTTTGTTGAAATTGAAATCAGCTTGTGTATATTAATGGTCGCCCCTTTGTTTTGCGTGATGTGGAGAGACCATTCTCCAACCTCGAGTATACGGTATGTTATTATTGACCATTCTCTAGTTGTCATTTTGGGATTAACTTGATTCAATTGAATTTAGTGCATTCATGTTTCAAATTTTGTGACATTCTGTATCAAATCAGGGAATTAATAGGGAAAGAGTTGAGCAGATGGAAGATCGTTTGAAAGAAGACATCCTCATGGAAGCTGCAAGGTATTTATCTCAAGTTTGTCCTGTGAAACTTCTGGCTTCCTTTACTATAAATCTTCCTTTCACATTGTCATAACAGATATGGAAATAAGATCCTTGTGACAGATGAGCTCCCAGATGGTCAGATGGTGGACCAATGGGAACCAGTGTCATCTAGTTCTGTGAAGACACCACTCGAGGTACGGCTGACACTTGTTTACAATCAGAGTGGAAAACTTGTCAATCTGTTATTGTTCACAATGCAACGACGTTGTTTTATTTGCTATAGGTGTACGAGGAATTGCAAGTGGAGGGATACCTTGTCGATTATGAGCGTGTTCCCGTAACTGATGAAAAATCACCTAAGGAACTGGATTTTGATATTTTGGTCAGTTCCTGAGTAATAATAGTTTTTATAATAAATGTCTACGAACGAATTTCTTTTGCAAGAAAATTATGATTAGCCCTGCTCTCGTTCTATTTGTTAAACTCTACCATTCTGTTCTCTCCATCTGGACTTATATTCTTTTGGTACAATCAAGGGGTTTGGTGAAATAGTTTCCTTCTTTATTTCTTTATCATTGAGCTGCTGATGAACAACATTGAATTGTCTAAGATTCTAGGGTCTTTTATTTTGTGAAATATTTATTACATAGAAGGCTCATATTTACTCATTCATTTTCCTGAATCCAATATTGTTCTTCTTTGTTTAGGTCCAAAAAATTTCTCAAGCTGATGTAAATACAGAGATAATTTTTAACTGTCAAATGGGTCGGGGACGAACTACAACTGGAATGGTCATTGCAACTTTGGTGTACTTCAACCGAATTGGGGCCTCTGGTACTCCTGTCATTTCTTCACTCAACTCTTCAGATTTTATTGTTAATTCTCTTTCATTTATACTGTCCTCCATCCATGAAATTTGAACATAAGAATGCGATTTCCATATGCAGTATCTTATTGCAGCTATTTTTTTTGCTGTTTAATGAAAAGGGGGAACCCTTTTATTCTTTAAGATGCACTACTCTACTACACCAATACCAGAGCGTGCAAATACACATCACACTATTTAGTTTTCGTAAGTGGCAATTTTATTGCCAAGTCCACATATTAAGGCAGATGGCTACATCCTTTTTGTATGAGTTAGCATCTAAATTTATATGCATGTATGTATAATTGTATATATATAAAGAGAGAAACATTTGTATGTATGGAAATACAGCTATTTAGTTCATCTCCAAGAGGATGCAATGTTCTTCACATTACTGCTAGGTTTACAGGGCTTGCATGTAGCTATGACCATGGTGATCTCATCAGAGTGGGCATGCATGCACAAATGTGTCTAAACTATTATGTGAGACTGACATATTACGATACTGAGAAGCTCAAAATACACCCATTGGATTGAGGGCTATTAGGCTTATACACTACATCTTGATCGAAACCAGGTTTATGGGTATTTTCACTTATATGTTGTTCAACTTGCCTCATTCTATTCAACATGGGACTTCTTTATTTGTCCCAACAAGGCCTAAAATAGAGTAGTAGCTCATGGCAATTTGTTTTCAATCTTTGCCATCCGTACTTATTCTAATGATTGTGTTGGGTTCCTTCCAGTTCTGGCAATAATAACTGCTTTCATTGGATATGCATGCATAAATCAGGCTTTAGTTCCACGGAATGGGATTTCTATTGTATATACTAAATAACCTTGTTCACAATTATTGTGAAAGCCACACCTTGGGGAAAAAATTGAAATATCATTATTGCATATGTTAGTGCTGTTTTACACATTTTGCACATGTTATATGTGTTTAGGGAACATGAGAGGGTGTGACCCGAGTAAGCACACACAATTTCCAAATCAAAACATAGTATCAAAGCCTACCTGTGTTAGGCACTGACAGATGTTCATGTCTGCGAAATCCACGCTCCAGATGAGTCATACCTGGCATAAGAGGGTGTCAAGAGCCATTTATAATGACTTGGGAAACCCCCCTTTGAGCTAGCTTTTGGGGTGGAGTTAGGCCAGATTATTCTAACAGAATTTATTTAATAATATACTATAAGTTATTCTTATACTTTTTTGGGTACCTCCTTTAATTTATTCTTTCTCCTTCGTTTTGTTTAAATCATAAGGTTTACCAGTGGAGTTGCCATTAACAAATGTTTTATTTATTTTAATACATGGCAGGGATTCCAAGAAGCAATTCTATTGGTAGAATTTCTCAATTTATGACCAACGTTGCTGATCGTTTGCCTAACTCAGAGGAGGCAATTCGCAGGGGAGAATATGTAGTCATAAGAAGCTTGATTCGGGTGTTAGAGGTATTGTCATGTGCTTTAATGTTTCTTTCGTAAGATGAAATATGCTCTATCTGTTCTAATTGGCTGACGTACTTCAGGGTGGTGTTGAGGGAAAAAGACAAGTGGACAAAGTCATCGACAAGTGTGCTTCAATGCAGGTATCTGTTATTCAAAAGTAACTAATAAGTTGGTGTGTTAATGCAGGTATCTGTTATTCAAAAGTAACTAATAAGTTGGTGTGTTTATATTTTTTCATTGATGTTTTGAATTTCTTTCCTTGTATCTTGTGGGTTAAATTTTCACATTTCATCTAAAAAATCAAATTGTTGTCTTGCTTTTGTTTCAGAACTTGCGTGAAGCAATTGCTACCTACCGCAATAGTATTCTGCGGCAACCAGATGAGATGAAAAGGGAGGCGTCACTTTCCTTTTTTGTGGAATACTTAGAGAGATATTACTTTCTAATATGTTTTGCTGTGTACTTGCATTCAGAAAGGGTTGTACTCCTTTCTAGTACTTCTACTCAGAGTAGTTTTGCTGATTGGATGAGAGCAAGGCCTGAACTCTACAGTATCCTCCGCAGGTTAAAATTTAAATCAAATTCTGTGAGGTCTATTGTTTTCTCTTCATTAGGTCTAGGAAGTATGGATCTATATCTCAAGTCAAACTTAAATTGACTAAGGAGTTGTTTTGGGTCAAATATAAAACCTTGAGGCAGTTACTTTGTGATATAAAATTAATTAATCAATTAGGTCTTTGCATCAAAGTTTATATATGTGTTAGTTAGATCTTACAATTGGCATTAACTTCTGGTATTGAATGTCTCTGTTTTGAATGGTGATGATGCTTGGCTTGGGTAAGTAGAAAACGTTCTTGTGTGGCTCCAAGACAGATTCTTTAAGACAATTATTGTTAAGTTGGCTCCAAATAAAACGTCACTATGCTGATTTTATTATTGATTTGGACATTATGTTTTGATCTACTTTTTACCCTGAAAAACATGTCTCTCTTGTCCTGTTCTTACTGTGGCTTTGGTGCTTTACAACAATTATGTGGAAACAGAGACCAGGGAGTGGGCTCCATTTGGGATATCCATCATATGCTTAGAGTTTGTAGCTATATTCTTAGCTAAAATTTTTGCCCGAAACTGCTAGATATCTTTGTCTATCTAATGTTCCCCCTTTATTACTTTTTAAATAAAATTTCAAATTGGATAATTATTCATCAATTGGGGTTTCAATGTAATCTAATTTGTTAACTTGCTTGATCCTATGTCTATTCATATTTGGCATGAACGTTAACTATTGGCATTGCAGGTTGCTCAGGAGAGATCCAATGGGTGCACTTGGATATTCAAGTTCAAAACCATCTCTAAAGAAGATAGCTGAATCTACTGATGGCCGCCCTTCTGAGATGGGAGTGGTTGCTGCCTTGAGAAATGGCGAGGTTCTTGGTAGTCAAACTGTGCTAAAAAGTGATCACTGTCCTGGATGTCAAAACCCAAGTTTACCTGAGAGAGTGGATGGGGCTCCTAATTTCCGTGAAGTTCCTGGTTTTCCAGTCTATGGGGTGGCAAATCCAACTATTGATGGTATTCGATCTGTCCTTCATAGGATTGGTACCTCTAAAGGTGGACGCCCAGTACTTTGGCATAATATGAGGGAAGAACCTGTTATTTACATTAATGGGAAGCCATTTGTTCTCCGTGAAGTTGAAAGACCATACAAAAACATGCTGGAGTACACGGTAAATATTGCTTTCGGCATTTCTGTTCAATAAACTTGAAGTTATGGAAGGAGGACTGCAATCTATATATTGATTTCAGAAAGAAAATGGCTTCTGGTTTGTAATCCACTAAGATCACATACCACCAATTGGCTTTCCCAACTTTTCCTGCAGAATGTTAATAGGATGTCTATAGCAACTTAGTTGTAATTGGCAGCAAAACCCATCCACCAAAATGAATGTAGTATTATAATAGGGAAACACTGTTTAGATGAGCAATGTGAGTCAGACATGGGGATCTTTTTGGTTTGTAGTGCCACTTTTTTGTTTTTCTTTCCACAAATTGTGGTTATGTCATCGTAATATTGTCTTTCTTCTTCTTGGCTGTGCTCAATAGCACAGGCATTAGTTTCACAGAGGTATAGGATTACGGGAGATGAAGTATTAAAGCTACAAAAATCATAGTCTATGACTTTGATATGTGGTTTTCCCTTACTTTTCAAAATCAATGTTAAACATGGCTTTAGCCCAGTTCAGTTCTAGGACACACACACTGTGACTGAGAGAGTGAGGGGTAATTCTTTACTTTGCATGGTGCAGGTCCTTGATATGTTAAAGTGTAAACATGATCATAGAAACACTGAAGTAAATATAGTATGAGGCATATCGAAAATTCTGAAACTAAGATGCCTTTAGATGCCCTTTTGAATTTAATGTTAATTCGGAAATTTGTCCCAGATTTTTGGTGAATTGAATATTATAATTTGTTTTCAGGGAATTGATCGTGAAAGAGTGGAGAAAATGGAAGCTCGACTAAAAGAAGATATCCTACGTGAAGCTAAACAATATGACAGTGCCATTATGGTTATTCATGAAACAGATGATGGGCATATATTCGATACCTGGGAGCATGTCACCCCTGAGGTGATTCAAACCCCACTTGAAGTTTTTAAAAGCCTGGAGGCTGATGGGTTTCCCATTAAGTATGCACGTGTCCCCATCACTGATGGAAAAGCTCCTAAAAGTTCTGATATCGACACTTTGACAAGTAACATTGCTTCTGCTGCTAAGAACACTGCTTTTGTTTTCAATTGTCAGGTAATTTCTTAATCTTTTATCTCTTATGCTGTATTCTTTATGGGCATGTTTATTTTTTGTTTCAGTTTATTGGTTCTTGTTTGTTTTTCCTTTTCATTTCATACTACTAATATCTAATTGATATAATAGATGGGTCGGGGCAGGACAACCACTGGTACTGTCATAGCATGCCTTGTGAAACTCCGAATTGATTATGGTAGGCCCATTAAAATACTAAGTGGTGATGTGATCCATGAAGCATCAGATGGTGGTTTCTCCAGTGGAGATGAAGCTGGAGGGCATGTCACTGGAACTGCATTAACCTCCAATACTTTGCAGATAAAGACGCATGAGAAACAGAATCGTGTTTTTGGGATAAATGACATCCTCTTATTGTGGAAGATAACGACATTATTTGATAATGGTGTTGAATGCCGAGAGGCCTTAGATGCTATTATTGATAGATGTTCTGCACTTCAAAACATTCGTCAAGCTGTTCTGCAATATCGAAAAGTATTCAATCAACAACATGTTGAGCCTAGGGTGAGGAGGGTGGCATTAAATCGTGGTGGCGAGTACCTAGAGCGCTACTTCCGTCTAATTGCTTTTGCAGCATATCTTGGAAGTGAAGCCTTTGATGGGTTTTGTGGACTTGGAGAATCTAAAATGACATTTAAGAATTGGATGCATCAGAGGCCAGAGGTGCAGGCTATGAAATGGAGCATCAGATTAAGACCAGGGCGATATTTCTCTGTCCCTGTAAATACTTTTTCCCTACTTGAATTATTATCTCCCCAATTTAAAGCAGGATTGCTTCATTGATGTCAATTTATATTGTAGGAAGAGTTGAGAAAGCCACAAGAGTCTCAGCATGGAGATGCTGTGATGGAGGCCATTGTCAAGGCCCGTAATGGATCTGTTCTGGGGAAAGGCTCCATACTGAAAATGTATTTCTTTCCTGGCCAGAGAACTTCCAGTCACATACAAATACACGGTGCACCACATGTTTTCAAGGTATGCTTTCTTATGTAGTTACTGCTAAAGAAACTAACTTTTTTCAAGTTTATGATGCCAGAGGGTAGGTAAGGCTACACGTCCAGTGGGGACCTACAGGATCATCCAAGTGTAGGTAGACCTGGCATCTTTAATATGTTTTATGGTCTAAGTTCATTTAGTGAAAATTGTTGCCTGAACAAACTAGATTTCACATTTAATCAGTGTGTTATACCCCCATTCCATGTCTTTTGATGTTTAAGGTTATGCACATAGTTTAAGAAATCATTAAATGATAATAAAGTTGGGTATAATTTGACTAATACCCCCTCTTAATATGTACTGGTGTATGGAGCAATAAATTTGTGGACTACATTGAAGAGAGAGATAGAGAGAAATACAAGGTGTAAGAGAAGATTGGTAAGTAAGGGTATAGTTGGAAATTGTGTAACATAGTATTGAGTTTTTAAAACATCAAAAGATTTAGAATAAAGTGAAAAAGCCAAAACTTCAAAAGATATGGAATGGAGGGAGTATCTTGTAATTTACACTTTTAACATACTTATATATATGAAAAGTGTGGAGGAGATCGTAATGGAGGTTAGTCCAATTTCTAAAGGAAGAGGGGGGCCAAGAAAACTCAGGTGAAAATATTAGGAAAGATTTAGAAATCAATGTTTTGTCATTGGACATGATTTATGATAGAGTAATATGACATCATTCGATCCATGTAGCCGACCCCATCTTGTGGAACTAAGCCTTGGTTGTTGTTTTACACTTTTCATAATACTTACATATTACAGTATTTGTATTGTGACTCACTGTAACATTTTTTTTATAGTTTAATAAAATAGTAATTTGTTATTATTTGTGTCCTATCATTAATTTTAAGATTTAAAAAGATTGTTTTTATGCAACAATGAAATCATGCTATGACATTGACAATTGTGAGCTATGTCTGACCAAACTTTGCTTACAAATATATTTAAAAACTGAAGACCTGTGGTTGTGAGAAGCGAGACCACCAAAGAAGCAAAATTACAAAAACCAATCATGATATGCTTGCAGTAGGTGGGCCTTATCCTTGTGGTGTTGAAAAGCTTCTGAACTTCTTTTTATTATATTCCTATTCTTTTAGGCTCTGTGCCTGTGCAGGCTTCTTAGTTCGTACTTTTTTATTTGTAATAATTGAAGAGCTTTTTTATGTTATTATCAAAGGATTTGTAATGTGGTATGGTGACTATGAAATGTCATTATGTCTAAAACTTTTTATTATTACTTTTAAGGTTAATGAATACCCCGTGTATAGCATGGCAACTCCAACCATCTCTGGCGCCAAGGAGATGCTAGCTTATTTGGATGCTAAGCCTAAAGCCTCCTTGACTGCTCGAAAAGTTATATTGACTGATCTGAGAGAGGAAGCAGTTGTTTATATCAATGGTACTCCCTTTGTCTTGAGAGAGTTAAACAAACCTGTTGACACACTAAAGCATGTGGGAATCACTGGTCCTTTGGTGAGCCATCTTGTACAACATTTCATTGATTGGAACATATCATGAATTTCATTGTGTTGCACAACTCATGGTAACTACAATGCAGGTGGAAC
This sequence comes from Lupinus angustifolius, assembly GCF_001865875.1. NCBI lineage: Eukaryota > Viridiplantae > Streptophyta > Magnoliopsida > Fabales > Fabaceae > Lupinus > Lupinus angustifolius. Next base: position 2,030,892 of record NC_032010.1, on the reverse strand, counting down.
ACATGGAAGCACGGCTGAAAGAAGATATACTAGCTGAGATTAGACAGTCTGGTGGGCGAATGCTATTGCACCGTGAAGAATATAACCCTTCAACGAATCAGTCTGATGTGGTTGGATACTGGGAAAACATTTTGGCAGATGATGTGAAGACACCTGCGGAAGTTTATTCTTTTCTGAAAGATGATGGATATGATATAGTCTATCGGAGGATACCCTTAACAAGGGAGAGAGATGCTTTGGCTTCTGATGTTGATGCAATACAATACTGTAAAGATGAGTAAGTTTCCCTACTTGGCATTATATGTGTCGTAAACTTTGCTGTCATTTTTGTTCTTGTGCTGGTTGGGTCAACCTACGATATATGTTCATAGAATCATAGCCTGCATATGATTGTTAAATATATGAAGGTCTTGTTTTTTCTCCAAAATGCAGTCGTTGGATTCTTAATCCATTTTGGCTTGTCAGTATTATATGGTTCTATCTAATGTGTTAATTGCATTGCGTGCAATAGTAGCATCATTCTTAATATATTTTCCCCATGTATGCACTTTAACTTCAGCATGTTAATATTTTGAAGTTATTCTTCATTTAAATCCATTTATATTAACTCTTGCCCTATTGTAGCTCTGCGGGGAGTTACCTTTTTGTATCACATACAGGTTTTGGTGGAGTCGCGTATGCAATGTCCATCATCTGTATCAGACTTGGTGCAGACGCCAATTTTGCATCTAAAGTCCCACAGCCATTGTTTGGTCCGGACATATCTGCTGTGATTGAGGATAACTTGCCATCTCGAGCTTCTAATGAAACAGCACTCAAGATGGGTGACTATCGTGACATTTTAAGCCTTACAAGAGTCCTCATACATGGTCCCCAAAGCAAAGCAGATGCTGACATTGTCATTGAAAGGTTATCAGCCAAAGTATAATTAGAAATTCATTCACCAGCCTTATGTTATTACCTTTAAGGTACTGAATTTCTCTATTTTTGTCAATAGATGTGCAGGCGCAGGGCACATACGAGATGATATTCTTTATTACAGTAAAGAATATGAGAAGTTTACTGATGATGATGACGAGGAACGTGCATATTTTATGGACATGGGTATTAAGGCTTTGAGGTAAATTTACCCACCTCACCTGTTCACCTACAAAATTGCTTTTCTTTTTTAAATCGTTAGAAGGATATTAATGTTTTCTCTAAAATTTATGTGGAGAATGGATCATCACCTCATGGATATGGTGTCCATATGTATAGTGTGGGGATTGATTGATATGGACTTGAGAATTTATAAGAGTCATTTACACCATTAAATAATCCAACCCTGGGATTTTAACTAATTTTTCTGTAGATCTTGCATGCTAAATTTTAAAATTACTAAATCTATAATCGAATGATATTTTAGTTTCTTTAAGAAGTGTAAATACATTTTGTTAGAATTTTACTTCATGCGAAGTTTCAATCAAGCAATGAATTTATAAGAAATTTATTTACTAAGAAAGTTACCTTGGTGTAAGATTCACTTGTATTTATACCAGTGTGCTCACATGTCTGACCTGTATTATTTTGCTGTGTAACCATTTCTGTTTCCCCCCCTCTCATATGCAGGCGATATTTTTTCCTCATCACATTCAGATCTTATCTCTACAGCGCCTCTCCGAACAATACGAAATTTGCTGCATGGATGGATGCAAGACCAGAGCTTGGTCATCTATGTTACAATCTAAGAATTGATAAATAATTTGGTAATGCTTGTAATATTGGTAATGTACAGTCAGCATATGCTAGTACACTTGTCCACCTATATAGCCTCCTCTCTATCGATTTTTTGCTGGCGAAGCCCGTAAATGTAGTAGACACTGCCCTGCAAACTTCTATCTCAGGCAGAGCAGCAACCTGTAGTCAACTTCTCTCTCTCTAGTCTATGTATGTTATGAGAAACTGGGTCTGTTTGGGCATGGCAATGGTATAGAAATGCTCAAAGGAACAATTTCTGATTACTAAACTGTGTAGTGTGGTGGATAAAAGTGTTTACTGTGTAGACCTATATATTGTTTTCTTGTTTCATTAGGTTATATTAGTAAGGAATAGCATGGAATCTTTCATAATGCACTAGACTGGGATAGTGAAGAGTTATCATTCTACTGAAGGGAGGGAATAAAATTCCCCCTTTTTCTGTGAACTAGATTTCCATTTATGTCCTTAACCTTAAATTATTTACTCAAGTACTTCCATCATAGTTTTTCTTGTGAGGTAGTTAATTCTCTCTTAGTGTAATATATATCTGTTAAGCCAATTAGCTTAACATTCTAGTCTTAAACTCTTTCACCAATTATTATTATTGCTCTATCTCATTAGTCACTCAACTTTTGAAGTGGTTATATGGTTATTAATCTTTGATCTTGATCATTAGTATATGGTTTTATGATGAAGATATACAACCAACTTAAAGTGTATATAGAGTATATAAAGATTTGGTATGACAAAATTACTAATTGTGCCAAACATGGTTTTGATCCATAGCTATCTGGAGAGAGAGAGAAAACTCAACAAACATTCTAATGGAATCATTGGACATAAATGGCTTCTTTTTCTGTGAAAAGAGTTTGATTATTGTTTTTAGAGTAAACATATACTTGCTCATATGAAAATAATACCTAAAAATATAATTTAGTAGAATGATATTTGTTTAATCCAAACTTGCTTTATTTTCATTACTAGTGTTATTAAGACTTTTAGTATTTTGTCACATCAAGCATTTTAAATATTAAGACTTAACTCAAGACACTTAAATTTTATTTCATATTATTATATTCTTATATATAACTAATATAATATCATATAATTTTTTAAATAGAAGATTTGGAATATAAGTATATGATGTTAAGGAAAAGCAATTATGGTAAGAGAGTGTTAAGCAAGAGTGTTTGAAGATAAATTACTCAAGCTAAAGACTTTACTATAGATTTAGACACATTGTGCTTAAGGCTCAAGTATTAAGCTAATCTCTACCTAAGATTCTCATAACACTGGGGATTATAATGTCTTAATGACTATTTAAGAAAACAAATTAAGTAATTTTGCATTGAAGATGATGCATATAAAGTCTTGAATTAGTATTTTAATATGAGAGAAAATATATGTACTTATAGTGTATTTATTTATTGTTTTATACATTGCTATTATATTATCCGCCATTCATATTTAATCATTATTGACTATTCGAATAAATACTCTAAATGATTGGTGAATGATATAGTATTTATGTATAAATATTTATACTTTCAGTGCATAAATATTAAACTCTTTTAATATTATTTACTTTGTATTCCTTAAACAATAATCTTAATGTTTTAATTTTTTTGAAATAACTAAGAGTATTCACTTATCCTATGGGTAATGAATTTCATTCGGTATGTTTGACTACCACTCCAATAATTATCACTCTCATAAATTAAACATATAATATTTCATATCGATCTAGTAAGGCCTTAACCATTAACGTTTATTCCTACAAGTTTGATTTGCAAAAGTATCAATCTGTCTTTAATTTAAAATGTTCTGACCCAAACCTTAATAAAAAAGGACAGAAACAGCTTTTGTATAGGACATAAATAGTATATTTAGGAATAACTATGTAGTGTAGTGTAGTGTAAGTTGCTGAAAATCTTTATAAGCTCATAACTCGGTTTGTGTTATCTTAAGAGGTTTTCAAATCCTAATGAAAAAGGAAAAAACAGAGTTTGATTTGGTTTTGCTATTAAGGCATTCCTTGCTCTACCTTGAGGGAAACCCATCTTGCTTTAATTCTTTTAACTATACATAAATCATATAACCACATAGTACATGCAAAACCAAACATGGCAACAAATGTTACTACTTTAATTTCCTTGTTTATTTAATTGTTGTTTGTTTAGACATAAGGGTTTATCATGTTCCTTTTTTTCTACTTAAATAATTTCCTTGCACTTTATGGACTTCATAGTTGGAGAACATTTACAAAAGTTCTAATGTGATTATTGTGCTTAATCACTTTATTTTATATAATCTAGTTTAGTACGGTTTCTCTGGTCCTACTAAACTTTGGATTCAATCATTCACATGTTTTGTTCAAATAATAGTTAGTTATTTGTTTCCTTCATTTAACATACTTACCACATATCAGATTCTGCATACTACATACCATTTATTGGGTTATTTGTTAAACAAGTCTTCTAAATTGTAATAATAATATAAAAAGTGACGAACCACATATAACTAAATACCATGCGCCGAAACCGGTACTGCAAACCATGTAACTATAGTTCAACTTCTTCCAAAAATAAATAAGGTCTTTTTAAGGGCCACATTTTATGTTAACTATATAGACCATTGTTTTAGTGTATGAAAATTTAGAAATGATGATGGCAAGTGAGTTACATGGATTCCCCATGTTGCTGGGTTCAAAGAAGAAATCCTTCAACCACAACACAATTTTATCTTCCTCATTCTCTGGTACTAGAGTGAACTTGGTCCATTCAAAAAATGCAGCATCTGGTTTTCCTTTAGGGAAATTCCTGAGTGATACACACAGAAATGCAACACAAAGATTTTTGGCTACTTGTACTCTAGAACATGTCAGAAATGATTTTAAAGTAACTTGCCCTTTCATTCTGATTCTAAATAATGTCCTAGTTCGAGATAATAAAAAGTGCGGCCTAATGCACGAGGCTCTAACTTAGTGAACGCAGCATTACCCCTGCATATGGAGAGTCTGTTTCCAGGATTTGAACCTGTGATTTCATGGTCACTAAGCAACAACCTTAGCGTCTTAGTTTGAGATAATGCTATGATATATTCATGTTTCCATTAATAAATTCTTCTTCATTGAACTTGATCACTAGTTTATTTAGTTTACCTGGTTACCAAGTATAGAAGTATACATCATGCAAAGCTACCATCATTAGGTTCTTTTTAACAATGATATGATGACTAACATTTTGAGTATGAATTTACATAGCTAACATTGCATTTCAGGCCCTTCAACCACCAATACTTTCAGGACCTAAAGCTGATTCAAAGACTGTTGTATCAATCATATTAGGTGGCGGAGCCGGAACTCGGCTATTCCCCCTTACTCAAAGAAGGGCTAAACCTGCTGTAAGCCATTAAAGATACATGATCTCTTCCACAACTATACTTAAATTCACTAATCTGTGTCCTTTTTATGTTCTTCATATGTTGCTCAGGTACCAATTGGAGGATCTTATAGGCTTGTAGACATACCAATGAGTAATTGTATTAACAGTGGAATTAATAAAGTTTTCATCCTTACACAATTTAATTCCCAGTCCCTGAACCGCCACATTGCTCGAACGTATAATCTAGGAAGTGGCATCAACTTTGGGGGTGGTTTTGTTGAGGTAAAACTTGTTCATAACTTTCATTATCATTGTTCTTACTTTTTGACTAATGATACTTCACATGAATAATCCTACAGCACTTTTACATTTCACTTGTTTAGGAGTGTGTTTTGCACTTTTGCTTGTTTTATTACCTAAAAATGAAGCAATTTATAAAGATTTTGACATGCAAATATCATTACTGGCACTTACTATCTTTGACACTTATTGAGATTGTATAAAAAGACTTAAAGTTTTGTTATGTTAGGTATTGGCAGCAACTCAAACAGTTGGTGAATCAGGAAAGAAGTGGTTTCAGGGTACTGCTGATGCTGTAAGACAATTTCTATGGTTATTTGAGGTATGGAATAAGCAAATAGGATTACCAAAGTGTAAAGCATGTGGTCATGATTTGAAATATTTAGTGGCAAGAGGTATATTTCATGAGAAAAAAGATTTACACACTGAAATCGTAAGAGTTTTTACACTGTCACTGCATCATCTGACATTCATGATTGTATATTGACTGTGTATAGATATGACACTCGTATTTCATTCTTATTTTCACAACACTGATTTAGTTTCCGGAACTTGAGTAGGATGCTGAACATAAGAACATAGAGAATATCCTAATATTGAGTGGTGATCAGCTCTATAGAATGGATTACATGGAATTGGTGCAGGTTGGTATTAACTTTCAATTTGACTAAAAGTTTTATGATTTACTTTCACTATGAATATTTCACATAACATTTCATATCTTATCTGCAGAAGCACATTAATTCATGTGCTGATATATCTGTTTCTTGTCTTCCAGTGAATGCTAGGTACCTTTAGTTTCCTCTAAGATCATTGGCTATTTCCATTGTACAAATTACATTTTCTTATTTTTTTTTTACCTGTAGTCATGCATCAGATTTTGGACTAGTGATGATTGATGAAAGAGGACGGATTCGGAAGTTCGTGGAAAGACCAAATGGCGAATTGTTAAGATCTATGGTTGTTACTCTTCCAATTTTCTCTTAAAAGATTGAGTAATGAGTTACTATAACTTTTGTTGTTAATCTGAAATATACTAGTCTCTTAATGATGTACTTGTTGAAATAGCATGCAGATACAAGTGTTTTTGGGCTATCAGATAAAGAAGCAAGGGAATTTCCATATATTGCATCAATGGGTATATATGTGTTTAAAATAGATGTTCTGCTAAACCTTCTCAGGTAATTTACATTTCTTTGTGCTGTTATTTTTCACTTTTTGGTTCTTAGTCCTTCATTTTTAGTAGAAATATCTGTTGGCCGGAGGAGATAAGTTATCTTCTATTACCAGGAGATACTTTATTCTCAGAAGAGTATGCATTCCATTTAGCAAGAATAGATCGATATATGAGCACAAATAATTTTGTTAATCTGTTAATGCAAATAGTATTTTGACTATTTTCCTACTACAAGTAGATTTTAGGAACATAAACAATTTTAGGAGTAAGAGGGTGAACTTAGCCCAACAGTAAGGTTGTTGTTTAGTGACTATAAAGTCACAAATTTAAATCCTCGAAACAGTCTCTTTATTTAATAGGATAAGGTTGTGTATATCTATTACCAGACTCCATTAAGTGGGAGCCTCCTAATATCGCAATATAGACCGCAATTATGGTTGTAGAGCAATTTAAAATACTAAGTGGGGTATGATTTGATTAATATGATATCATAGAACTGTTTTGATGCTTAACTCTGATTAATATGGTATGATTTTCATTTTTCTTTGATGAAATATTTTCAGAGGCCATTATCCTAATGCAAATGATTTTGAATCAGAGGTCATTCCAATGGCTGCAAAAGATTTTAATGTTCAGGTAGTTTCTCAAAGTACAAAGTTTTCAAAAGTTGTTCTAGATGTTTTAACTGAAGTGTTTTGATTTTGCCATATATACTAAAAAAATGTTCTCAATGCATTGAACCATCATGGTTTGTTTTCTATGTAAAGTTAATCAAGGTTGATCATTTTATTTATTTCATCACAGGCATGTCTTTTCACTGGTTACTGGGAAGATATTGGGACTATAAAATCTTTCTTTGATGCAAACTTGGCTCTTATGGATCAGGTAGTTATAGGTATCAGTCAAAAAAATATACAATGAGTTTATAACTTTATATTATAAGTAATGGTATTCCACACCTCTTTTTATACTTTATATGATTGATTAAAAGTTAGTTATAAGTCGGTGTAAAAATAGTGTTAGAAAAAAAGGTATGACATAACCATTTTCTTTACGCCGTAGCCGCCGAAGTTTCAGTTGTATGATCATTCAAAGCCTATTTTTACATGTCCACGCTTCATACCACCAACTAAAATGGAGAAATGCAAGGTAGAACTTTATACTTAGTTCCATATAATTAACATTTTGTGATTCTAATGTGTGACATAATGAGACTGTATTATAACTTCACCTGTAGGTAATTAATTCTTTGATCTCAGATGGTTCATTTTTAAGAGAGTGTAACATTGAACATTCCATTGTCGGAATTCGTTCAAGACTTGATTCTGGAGTTCACTTAAAGGTAACCTTTCATTTATTAATCATACAACATTATGTCGTTGTTCGATCTATACAGCCGACTTCACCTTGTACTGGCTTGGATGGGGTTATACTTTCAACCCTCTTATATTAGCCCTATGTATATGAGAAATACTGGTCACATTTACAATCACTTTTCTTACAGGATACCATGATGATAGGGGCTGATTATTACCAAACTGAGGCTGAAATAAAAGCTCTTTTAGTGGCTGGAAATGTTCCAATAGGCATTGGGAAAGATACAAAAATTATGTGAGAATCCTCAAAAACTGAAAAGGCTTTGTTGTATTAGAACATCATAAAACAAAGTTCTTCACAAAATATGCATGGTCTTGAGTTATAATATTCATTAGATTGAAACTATTGGCCTTCAATATTTTACATGTGTATATAGACAAATGAGGAAAACAACCAAATTGTTTTTATTTTCACTTTATATGCAGGAATTGTATAATTGACAAAAATGCAAGAATTGGGAAAAATGTGATCATTGCCAACAAAGAAGTAAGTTATAATTTAGTTGTTGAAGTTCTCTACTTTCTTCAGCTTATTTCTTTCAGTTTTTTAAAGTGGGGTTACATGATTCTTTTTCCAATTGGAAAATGAGAAGATTTGTGTTACAATAATTCATATTCATACAGAAGCCTTGCATCTTTATTAACATATATTAAACATATGGTTTAGTAAGTTTATTTATATTTATCAGTCTCATATACTAGGTGGAAGCTTCGTATACTGGGTCATCTTTTTATTATATATCTACCTTCCCTAAACTCGACTAAGTGGAAACTTCATATAAGGGTCACTTTTTTATTATTATATGTTAACACTTTGGACACTAATAATAAATCTACAACTAGGTTCATCCTGATTTCACCATACACAAACTAATTATGTCAATGATGATTAAGTATATAGTTTATACTTTTTTTTATATTAATGTCATTGAAACATGAATACTATACAATATAATTTTATTGAAAAAAGAGCACTATGTTACAATTATTTTGATTACACTTAAATATGAATTGTTCATGGAGTGCAGAATGTTCAGGAGGCTGATAAACCTTCTGAGGGGTTCTATATTCGATCAGGAATCACAGTGGTATTAAAAGACTCTATAATACGAGATGGTACAATCATTTAATGATGGATTCTAATGCATGACATAGTATGAAAGATACAAACCATGGTATAAATCAGTTTCCTCTGTAATAATCGACTCTACCTAGTAAGATAAAGACTTGATTGTTGTTATTATAATAAGTATGAAGAACGTGCATATTCATTTGATCAGACATATTGTGTTGGCTTATTCAATAGAGAGAACTACAAAATTGTGCCAAATAAAGCCAAATAATAAACATTGTGATATTGGTTGAGGAATTACAGCATTTAACTTCCAAATCTATTAAATATATCATTTGTAATAAAAACTAGAGTGAAAATTGATTTTGATTTTGATTTTTTATTTTTTTCACATGTAACAATTTAGTATCTGAAAAAATAAAAAAATGATAAAATAGTCCTTAAAAATTCATTACGGGAGACATATTGGTCCCCTAAAGATTTATTCCATAGACATAATAATCCCTAAAGATAGATTCATTGCTTTGAAGTTTGAAAAAACATAAAAACCAAATTATCAATTATTGTTTAAGGATTAAATTGATATACATAAAAATTAATTAAAAATAAGATAAATCTTCGCTTTAATTTGTTTTTTATATTTTTTTTGTTTTTTTTTGCACAAATAATTTTCAAGTTATAACTAAAGATTAATCTCTTTCAAAATAGAGGAAAAAGTGAAATGGGAAAGCTTCTTTAGAAAAAAGCATTTTCATTTTGGAATCAAACCTATGTTGGAATATGCAAAAAAGTCGGTTATATAAAAACTATGACGACTTTATTGACGAAATTTTCTATATTAATCCCATAACTAATATTCTTTTAAAATTCATTAGTAGAACCTAAAAAATAAAATAAAGCAAAATGATCACAAATGTCAAAGATTACCCATCCATGTGCATATTTTTCTTAACATTTAATATTTGGTCTTGTCCTTTTCTTGATGAGTAAAGAAAATTATTCACTTCAGTTTTATAGAGGGTACACAAGACCAACCACCTAGTTGTGCTAGTAAAATTAAATTGCATAGATGTGGAAAGTTTAAGTCTATTATGGAAGTGAACAAATCATTTTTCTCTCAAATAAAATGATAGGTAACCGTTTTAGGCCTTTACAATCTTTGATTGGTTAAAATGCTGCATGGTCAACTTTGGTGTCATCTTGGGCATAGTTATATAGTTCAGTATGATCAATAATATGTTGGTCTAGTGGTGTAAGATTTTTCTCTAGGATGACTAAAAACTAAAAGGTCAAGGGTTCCATTATTGAGAAGGTCAGCCAAGAACCCCAAAAAAGATTAGTTCTTAACCGAAAAGGGCAAGAAGATACCCTTAGTAGTACCTATAAAATATAGTATGGGTATGGATAAGTGGTTTGTCATTTTTTACCATTACTTCATGAAAACTTCTTTATTTATGAGGAACTTGATATACGATACAGTGAATTCGGTGTATAGTCCATAGAGTAAGTTGGAAAATTATATAAGTATGATTTTGAGTAATGTGAAAGTTAGTGTGGTAAGGGGAGATAAAGTGACACCTCCCCTTCAACAATAAACTTATGTGATGGCATAGATATGGAAATGCACCATGGTAATGTACTTATAGCAAAAGAGAGTAGAAAGAACAATGCAAAGCAATCCTTATTATGCAATTATATTTCTACCCACACCCAAGAAGGTAAAGACAAACAAATTGGTTTGGCTGAAAATTTGTTGAAAGTTGCTACAATTTTAAACATTAATCCATAAGCATATTGATGATTCATTATTGGTGTAAAAGCCTATAGTTTTCTAGATAATTATAGTCTAGGAATTTCAAGGTAGTCCTATTCATAATGTAATTAGTGGAAGTGCTTAGAAATATCAAGAAGAAGCAACCCACCTCTAAATTCATTTATAAGGCAGGCTAATAAAAAGTAAAACATTCTAAATAACGATAGAGCTTATATTGTCGTGTAGCTCCAAAAGTCAACAATAGTATCTTATATAACTGAAGTTTTTTATTGTCTAAGTCTTTCGTCTCCACTTCTATTTTCATCACTATAATATTTCTTTCTTTAAATACTATAAAAAATATAACCAAAATGAAGAGGGTGAAAGAAATGGTCATGTAACAAAATGGCCGACCCAGTGCAATCGGAGAGACTAGTGGTCCCTCAGAGGACCAGAGAGATTGTTTTCAAGATTTAAACGCGTGGTTTTGCACACCTGTGTTAAGAACATCAATCCCTTGTTTGGAACCATCTTCTAAAATCATTGTTTATGTTAAAGCCTGCTATATATATGTACAAAGACTTCTATTAACTCTTGCATATCCTTGGAAAAGATACTAGTACTTTGGGTTAGTTGTTGCTGCTTCTTTGAATGAGGCAATATAGCACCTAAAGTATCATATACTGTTGAAAAATCAGCCGTCTTAGTTGTAGCGACTCAATTGTTGTTACAGTAGTTTGCAACAATTTAAATGACACGAAATAATACTTTCTGGCTGAGTCACGAACAGGTTGCTCTCTTTAAGACGTTTCGTGACATTGCCTAAGATGTGCGTGCAAGCAGACTATCAACCATACCATCCCAGTATAAAACAACAATCTTTGTTATTGAATTCTTACTGCACTGTAAGAATGTAAGAACCCGATCTCAAATACACCACCACAATATATTGCAGGCTTTATCTCACTGCATAAAGATTGAGGACCCTGATTTTGGACAGCATTTAGCATTAGCATTGGATTGTGAAGGTACTCATACCACTTTACTTCTTCTGCCTGGCTTTCCATGAAGGGGAAGTTGTTACTTATCAACACTTTTCTGCCATTACTTCTATTGCTGCTATTGCTATTGTTGGAGGTACTGGCGTCGCAGTAATGCGATCCGTTCGCGTTGAACGAAGAGGTAGACATATCTTCTGAAGGGACATGAAGAGATGGCTTGTAGCAAAAAGAAGTTGGGAGAAATGATGTGATTGTTGTAGGTGGAATAATCAATATGACATCGATGGAATCGGAAGTAAATTCCGAGTTCATATCGAAGTGTCTTCGAGTTCGGCTTAACCAATGACTAGAGTTTGAGTTAGTTGGGAGAGTGTGATGATTGGATGATGCATAACTCATCTGAAGAGGGTAATTTCCCATCACATCTGAGGTTTGGAAAATGGTTGTGTAACTCTCCTCATTTGATGACATAAACCTGTCTAGGAACAAGTCCTTATTGGACCAATTGTTCATCAAATTGATTCCATCTTTGTTGTTAATCTTGGAAGAACCTTTCATCTTAGTAACATAGGACTTTAAGGCAATTGAAGAGTTTCTATGTTCACAAGAAGCTGCATCTGAATTGAGTAAGTTCAATTCATTGGATACATCTTCTGGTATTTTCTTTTGGCTCATGTTTTTGTTCTCTCCATTCTCAACCTTAGATAATGGTTTATGAGTCATAGGGTCAAATAAATAAATAAAGTGAAGCAATTTTATAATGGAAAGAAGGGTTGAATGTACCTATTTCCTAACACTGCATGGAGATCAATGATGACACTTTCCTCTTCAAGTGAAAATGTACCTCTCTTTAAATCAGCCTTAAGTAATTAATCCACCTAAGCCTGCAGCTTTTACCACACCTTTGTAAACTTGTCACAGCAAACAAAATTGATGATATGCATAGTCGGTCTTAAGTCCAGATAAAATGAAAAAGTTGGGTTAGGTAGTCCAGACTTTAGAACCAACCAACATAAAACTTTGTCGAATTTCGAGATTAAAGTTTGTTTAATTGGATTACCTGCTTGCTTAGGAACAGAGCTCGAACATCCATGTCCATACTTTGTTATATGACTCAGAAGTTTTTCATCCTCCTCATGTAAGTGCAAGAGTGCCTTCCCATTTTGTAGTATTGTAAATTTGTAATCTACAGTGAAAGGTGAATGTAAGTGCAAGAGTGGCACTGAACCAAAACTATGATAATGTGAATGTGAGAGATGGTGTGAAAGTAGGAAAATGAAGTGGCAACTGAGGAAAGGAGTTGAATTATATATATATATGCATGATTTCTTTGAAAAGTTTCATGGCTGGAATGAACATTTTTTATTTATTTAGCAAAAATAATGTACCCACCTCTTACAGTAGAAAAATGGTAGAATCACGTGACAGTTTCAGGTGGTTTGGACATATATAAATGAGATTGATAAAAGTCTTATAAGTAGATTAGATCAATTGGAAGCTAGTTCATTTCCTAGAGCAAGAAAGATCAAGAAAAAACACAGAGAAAATAATTAAAAAGACTTAATCAATAAAATGCTTTGATAATGAAGATCGAGTATTATGATATCATTTAATCTTTAATCGACCTTATCTAGTGTAATAAAGGTTTGCTTATTATTTTATATGTATCACCCTCCTCTCTTAGAGATCCACTAAATGTTGCAAATTGTTGACTCTTTATGATTATATTTTCCATTTTCAAGCATAAAGTTGTCTATGCTCTCCATAACTATTTGTCTTAACTCGTTTAAAATAATGACATTAACTTAGAGATAATAATAAAACTGATTAAATTAAATTATATAGAGATGTTGGTCACGTAGACGCATACAAAGTAGCTTATAGCTGCAAAATTTGGAAAATATTCTATTAATATCCAATATGCTAAACATTTTGAATATTATAGGCATATATCTCTATTTCACAAAGCAACTTTTTCTCAACAATTAAGCTACAACTTTTGAGCAAAGCTTTCACTATGGACAACTAACAATTGGGTGCATTAGTTGATTCACTTAATAATAATTATTTGTCAATCACATGTGAAAAGTGAAATATTTCATATTTCTCTAAACAAATGATACCAAAGTTCTATGCTCTTTTTGATTAATTTGCCATAAATGTAAAGAAATTGTTAACTACAAACTTATTTTTTCTTGCTTATAGTTATACCAACTAATTTTCTCTTTCACTTTATGATGAACCGATACGTGGATAAATGAGAGAATTATATAACTATGAATTAGAGTACAACATTTTTTCCTCGGAATCAATGGAAAAACAAAATATTCATTTTTTATTTTATTTTTCAAAGCCATAATTTGTGGCTAAAAAAGCAAGACATGAGAAAAGCATTAAACTTGCTAGTATTTCTAATAAATCACTCAATTATTTCTTACTGCACACAAGTTACATGAAATAATAATAATCTCTAAGTATCTGTGTGCAGATGGAATACCAGAAAATCAGCTACACCACTCAACTTCTTATGTCACTTGAAATTTGTCCTGCTCAAAAAATGCACCAAACAAAATTCAAACTATAAGTGAGCTTTTGCAGCATAGCAGAATTCTATATACTCCACAATTTACCAAGACATAAACCAAGCACCTCTTCTTTAGTTATTTGATCTCGGCTCGAGATTCGACAAATGGTAACATTCTGAAGAATGATCAGGGATTATTCTTTCCTTAAGTTGCACACAAACTTCTGGCAAAACATTGTCAGAGTATCCTTGAACATTAGAGCAGTTCCATGGATAGCTTGATGTCACATGAAGGATAATGTTTGAGAGACATATGTTAACAAAATTGTCACCTTCTATGCCCTGTACAATACCTGCATTTTTTATTTGATCTCCTATAATATTCTTAATTGTAATATTTTCTATTACGGGTCGTGCATTCGGGTCATAACCATCATCTGGATGTTGACCATATAAACCAGTAAGCCTAATAGCAGTAGTAACATTAACCAATGTCACATTCGATATATAGATATTTCTGACATAACCACCCCTTCCAGGAGCAGTTTTTATTCTGATAGAATTGTTCGAATTGAACATGCGAATATCTTCGGCATAAACTTCTGATACACCACCAGACATCTCACTGCCAATAGCAATCCCTGAACTGCTTTGAGTTTGGCCGGTGAGTCGATGGATAATAATGTTTTTGCTTGGACGACCGAATGCAATGCCATACTCATCCCAACCACTTTTTATGGAAATCATATCATCACCAGTGCTTATGTAACAGTCTTCAATGCATACATCATCTGAAGAGTCTGAACACAATTGAAAAGTGTATATGAGAATCTTATGAATCTAAAAAGTATATTACATACATTGCTTTAAACCTAGGACACTCCTTTGCTATATAATGCACACATCTAGAATTTTCTGCCTTCTTTTGCTTGAAATGAAAATTTCCCTTTAAAATTGTGAATTTTCGAAAATTAATCTTGGGAGCGATTGGAAAGGTCATAAGCTTATGAATATAGTTTATGATATTCCTATAAGTCCTTGTAACTTATTTCAGTAGAAGCTTTAAGAAATAAGGTAGAAGGAGCTTATTGGAAAGGTCATAAGCTTTCATGTGATAAACGGTACCAAAATAAGCACTTAATTAATTTTTATGAAAGAAACATGCCCTTGGGTTACTAGTCGATTGCGAGTTATGACGTTCCAGCCTAAGGAAGAAAATCACCTGGATCAATCCCATCTGTGTTTGGTGATTTAAGAGGAGAAATGATGGTGACGTTCTGAACCGTAACATGGCTGTTCATCAAGAAAAAACAATCTTGAATCTCACTACAATCGTAAAGTTGTAATCTAAAGTACTTGAAGTACAGCAAATAAGGAATAAAGCATAAACTCAATCCTTATGTAGGGGACAAACCTGCAATATACAGGATGAATGGTCCAAAACGGAGAATTCAAAACGGTTAAATTTGAAATCAGAACCGCTGTTGAATTTGCCAATTCGACCATATGCGGACGTGTATAATCCAATGTTTTGTTCTTAAACATGCTCCACCAGATACTCCCTTGACCATCAATAGTTCCATTGTCACCTTCATTTAGACACTGATGGCGTCAATAAACCAATAAGTACGTAGAAGATAAATTTATATATTCTGTAGTTCCTAACCTGTTATGATGACATCAGTCAGATTGTCGCCATAAATGAGGCTCTTATGTCTTCGACCCGGCAACTCCCTTCCTCGTCCATATGATGGTAAAGGATCAATAACTGGCCAATCGTTGAGGTCCTGTGACAAGCAAGATATGTTATTAAGTTCACATGCTATATATCAGAATTGAGGGAGACTGCAAGGTCTAAGCAGATTAAACTAAAAATTACGTAGGACATAAGCCCGGTGTATAAAATGTTGCCTTTATTTGGCCAGCATCTCTCTTAGGATTTGATGGACTTGTATAAAATGTTGGATTTACTTGGCCACCATCTCTCCTATGCAATCCCTTGAGTCGGATCCGATTCCGAGAAGTTTTAAGGAAATAAAGGTGCACCCTTGTCTACCGCTAAAGATTTAGTGGTAAGCATTCCATTAACAAATGCTATTAGAGCAAGGACATGAGTTCGAATCTTCCAGGTGACACTAGAGGATTGTTGGCTTATTTTGGTCAGCCTCTCCCTTAGAATATATGAGCTTAATAACCTACCCTATGTCACTTATAAAGGTTGCAGCCCCTAAAGCCAAATGCAATTCCGATAAGATTTGAGCAGATAAAGCTGCAGCCGTACCAACAGCTGTAAATTTCGGGCTAGTGACAATGTTTGGTCCAACACAAACTACAAACCTCACTTACCTTATAGACTACTTAACTCTAAATTTAAATGTCAAAATACAATCCTTGCATGGTTAATTAACATATATCTCAGAAATTACGTATCGGTTCATTACCAAAAACAAGACAAGTATGTCGAAAGTGACCTACTTTGGAATAACTGTAGACAAGCCAACAAAGCAGCTAGACTAAATAAACTTCATTTTCCCTGCATCTTAGTACTAAATAATTCACAAAGATTGGCTTACCGTTGATCCAAGAATTACTGCATCCCTGTCCAGCCACAAAGTTAGATGACTGATGAGATCAAAACTACCAGTTAACCATCGGCCAGCCGGGACAAAAAGCTTTGCTCCTCCTTTATCTGCAAACGAGTTTAAGTAGAAGATGGCATTCTGAAATGCTTTTGTGTTGAGAGTGACTCCATCCCCTACTGCTCCAAATTCAGTGATACTGACACTATGAGGCCGTCGAATTTCCTCGAAGTTTGTATGTTTGCAAAGTGAGCCGCTTCTGCTCCACACTGTCCATGTGCTACAACTGAACAATGCAAATACCAGGACCACATTCACAAGCTGCAACGCAAACATTTATGAAATTCAAGTATACTAAAGAGACCATAAAACTTATGGAAATTCAAGTCGGATCCGGATAGAGATATAAACCAATTCAGTTATTTCAAATTGAGGAGGTTAAAATATCAGAAAAGGAACAACCAAGAGTAAAAAAGTACATAACCAATCACCACCCACTTTTCCACCAACAAAGTATCACTTCTTTAAGAATTACTGGAAATGAGTAACTCCAATCATACTGAAGATGAACAGTGGTTTGTTCTTTAAAAAAAGGTTGCACAAGGCACGAGGCTCTCACTTAGTAGAGTCTGAGAGGGTAAATGTACTCAGTCTTACCCCACAAGAGAAGAGGTTGTTTCCGGGATTTGAAACCGTAACCTCATAGTCACTAAGGAACAACTTTACCGTTGCGCCAAAAACAGTGATTTGTTCTTGATCTGTGCTAAAAAAACAGATTTTTCTGCATTCACTACTAATTACTAAAGTTAACATGAACAAAACAAGTAAAATTGGGTTAGGACAGAAAATAGTAGAGAAGAGCAATGAAAGAGAACTCACTGTTGAAGGTCTCCTCATATGAATTAGATCCAAGATTTCCCTGAAAGAAGTTAGAACATGAAGATAAGGTTTGATTTTTTCATTAAATTCCACAAGAATAAGAAAAATGTAACATTTGATTGAAGGGTTGGTCAATGAAAAAGATCACAACTTCAGCACCATTACCACACAAGTAAAAATCATTGACAAGTACTGTTACCTCTTCTGCTTCTTCAACTCAAGTCCAAGTTCAGACAAAGCTGAAGAGGTTTGCACATAATTCAGCTTTGCATGCAGCACTACTGTTAATATATATTATGCCATATTAGACTTACATGAAAAATGATTCTCTTCATCGAGATAAACAAATACTTGTTTTTACATATATTTTTAATAGCGAAAGTGTTATTACATTATATATAAAATGATAAAAATATTTTATCATGTTATTGTTTTCTTTATTTTTTCGTAGTATTTGTCTCTCTGATCTCCATTCCATTAATAAGAGGATTCTTATACTCGAGTTACATGATATGTGATATCAATTAAGGTAAGTGGAAAGTAATTTAATGAATATAGATCCTATCAGATACTAGAGATACTTATTCTGGATGATGCAGAAATTAACATGTAGTATGAATTATTTTTAATAAAATAATATTTAAAATTATTAAATATCATTTCTTTCTCATTCACATTTCAATTCTTGAGGGTCTAGTATTAGAAAGAATCTCAATCCAAATTTATGATCTTACCTTTGAACATAATTTTAAAAATATAATTTAACACAATAAACACTAAACATGATAAAGAATAATATTTTGTTGATTGGACCGTATAAACTTAGTTGTTTATTGGCCAACAAGGAAAACATAACAGAAGATGAGGTTTATTGTTCTACGATAATAACAGTTCAATACAGTAAACAAATACTATTCACTTCAAAGTCCATGATGTTAATAATATTTATTGAAGTAATATTTATATATTATTATATTTAATACATCATTCATTTATATATTATTTTAAAAAATAAATAATAATTAAATATAAATAATACAATAATGATATATAAAACTCATTCGATGTCACTGTATATTTTTTTTGTCAAATTATTTTTGTTACAACTTTCAGTTTCCTACAAGGAAACAAAAAACTTTGACGATAAAGATAAAAAGTAAACATTATATCAATAATAAAATAACATAAATGAAGATTATATTAGTAATTGTTTATTTGTATAAAATTAATAAATTATTTTTATGACTTGACTTTTATCTACACTATAAATATATATATATATATATATTTATATATATATATATTATATATTATATGTTTATATACTATATATAAAGTCAAACATGGTGTACCATCATGTTGTAACTTTTACTTTTGCTCTTAATTTTTTTAATTTTTACAAAAAATCATATAATCTTAGGTAACTACCATTAACATAATAACCATATATCTCACATTAATTTGGTCATTATATAATATAAAGTGCACTCAATCAAAAACATTACAATTCTATGAAATAAAATATATAAAAATTGAACACTTAATATTATAAAATAAGAATGTGAGTCGGTAGACACGAAATATTTATCGTCACATTAGTAGTATATAAAAGTAAAATATGTCTAAAGAATATTTAAATAATTGAATTGGGGAAATTTTTATATTCCTATTCTTACTACTATATATATATATATATGCAAAATATGTCTTTAATTGAACATATATAATTTCAATCAATTTCTTTTAGTAACCACTTTGACATAATTTTTATATTCCAATTTTATTATTTTATAATATCATTAATAATGTTCACATGTTCTTTTATTCTTTTTCATCAATGCGTCACTACTATTCCATATATTCTCCTACTTCTAGGGATACTGCAAAACATGTGCGAGCCCCTTCTAACGAAAAAATAAAATTCAATGAGGATTTGGTTCATCCTACATGCACACGTCATGGTCATTCCGCTTGAGGTGATCCAGCCACACCTTCCAGTACGGCTACCTTGTTACGACTTCACTCTAGTCACTAGTCCTACCTTCGGTATCCCCTCCTTGCGGTTAAGGTAGCGACTTTGGGCATGGCCAGCTCCCATAGTGTGACGGGCAGTGTGTACAAGGTCCGAGAACGAATTCACCGTCGTATGGCTGACTGGCGATTACTAGCAATTCCGGCTTGGTGTATATACACTTATTGTTGGGTTTATTCAAGTGTGAAGTCCCACATTGGATATGTAGGGAGGAGTGAAAGAGTTTATAAGAAGGAAAGGCCCATGAAACTAATGTCTTAAGGTTTTGGTTCAAGACGTGGTGTCTCACTTGTGACTCTCCACTCTTCCCATACCTAGTTAGAAAATAAGAATGTGGATCGGCATTTACAGAATGTCATTCGACACGCTAGTTATATGTAATGTCAAAACATCCTATAATTACCCATATGGTGTAATTTCCTCTTGCTCATTTTGTCATTCTAATGAAAGAGAGTATCTGTCGTTTATGATTTCATTTTCACTCAATATTCCTTATTTCTGAGTAATTATAAGATAATAAAAACAACTCTAATCATTCTTGATTTTCTATAGAAAAAATAGATAAATATGAGTAATCATTTTAGAAAAACATTTATAAACAACTTAGCTATTTCAGTCATTATTTTAAATTTGATAAATAATTAATACATAATATTTCAAAAGTGATTACTTTTTGTTTGTTTTTAAGTGCTTAGTTTCTATCAGAAATTCATGTTATTAATTAGTTCTAAATTAGTATAGAATGTAATACATATATATGAAAAGTAAACATGAATGATAGATGATAATATGATGATAATGTATATAACTCATATTATTTTGTCCTCATTAGTATGTCATTAAACAAATATAATAATTCATGTTAAGAAAAAAATATAGGAAATAAGTATTTTTGTATTTCTTCCCTAAACATCTATTTTGATGAATTTATTAAGAAAAAAGACATGTCTATAAAGAAGAAGACAAGGTCCTAGGACAGACAACATCAGATACAAAGTTGTCATAAATATCATCCTCTGCATCTGCCATTCAAAAGCCTGGTATCCTATTTTTTTTTGTTGAGTTTGATTCAAAAATATATTTAAGTTAAAAAATTAATAATTAAGTATTATTCTATCCAACACAAAAAATTGTACAAGTTATACATTTTTTAGGAAAGAAAAATATATATGTATCAACAGTATATAAGTTTTATACATTGTCACTAAATCATACAACAAGATTAATAATTAACTAATGTATTAGGTTGACTAATCTATTAAGTAGGGTATTTCTCAATATAGTAAAATATCAACTTTTAAAATAAATCATTGTCAAATAGATGGAAATATTAAAGAAATTCATTGGCAATCAATATCTGCTATAACAAATATGATAAATTATTATGACAAATTCTTTATTACTCTAAGGTATAGTTTTAACACCATGTAAATTGCAAAACTTTTATGTGCCTCTTCCACACAAAAAAACAAGAGTAGTCCCACTATTTTTCTCCAAATGCAACTTGCAATTGCATATAACTATTCTGGGAAGTGAACAAAATCAATGGATTCAGACATTGAAGCAAGAGTTTTAGGGACATGTCACATGTGAAACATCATCAAAACAAAATTGGTTGTTTTCCCAAGTAAACATAAAAAATAAGGCAAACAAACATGTCCAGTCACTTGCTGATTGAAAGATGCAACAACCTTGTACAAAGGGTGTAAAATCGACCACCGCCAAAGCAGAGTTGATCAGCGTGGTTCCGGTGGCACCACTTTCAAACTTCGCATCCACTCGCAGAAACTAGGATCGTCAAAGTGAACAAAACTACTTTTCAGCTTCGTCCGCTGTTCTTGTGTCAATGACCTAAGTTGTGGGAATCTCGCTTCCTGCAAAAAGTTGCATGCATCATTCAATATGCAATAAGACCTAACTCGTAATAGAGACATGACTCGTTCTATTGTGTTTTGTCCACATCTATCAACGTCGTGAAATGTCCTTGGTTTTCGACTATGACACACAAAAATATGTAACACTACACAGAACTTCAGTAAACTCATTTCAGTTTCACAAAGAAAGAATAAAGTGATGGTTTTGCTCACCTGTTCATAAGGAGGATCCTTATGTGCCGGTATGAGACGAGAGACAAAATATCGAGCCTGGGAGCTACCCTCCTGTTTCAAATGTAAATAATCTGTTATTAGTTTTACCTTATAATCAGAAGATGGAACTGTAAGATATGGAGATAAAAACATGCAGAGTGATTAGTAAGAAAATTGACCTTAAATGCAAGGATACGAGGAGCTGGAAAACGGAACTCGGTTAACTCTTCTGCCAATGTCCGGCAAGCAGCTAAAGCAGCAGCATTTCTTCCTTCATCAGCTGCAACCTCAGAACCCTATGATCCACCCATCAAAAAATTATATTTTAAGCAGAACAAGAAAATGAACATTCCGTACACTCAAAGATGCCAAACACGGGAAACAAAAATGTTAAAAGACCACCACTTAACCCAGAAATAGGATTTATATTGATGAATGCAAAATATAGACTCAATTTATGATTTTGGTCTCATTAATTTTACCAAATTTTAGTTCAAGTAACCGTAGTTTTAATTACAATGGAGTTGGCCACATGTTTTCTTAGTATGCCATTGAAGTTGAGCCTTCTTTTTGTAGTACTGGCACTGTTGATGTGGGCATTTTGCATGTCATCTCAATGTAAGCAATTTATCAAAAAAAGGTTGCCTCATCATCAAATTCGACAACATATAAGCTCAAAAGAGGTTTTGCCATCCCAACAAAAGGTATAAAAAAAGGACGGCCCAATGCACGAGGCTCCTACTTTGAGGGGTCTGGGGATGATAGATGTTGGCCGAGTGACGTAAGGTCTCATTGGATCTCTTTGTATCGTACTAGGTCAAAGAGTCGATTCCTATGAGCGACATTTGTTGGGAAGGGTAGCCACACACCCCAAAAGGGGTTAGTTTCTTATCACAACAATATGATAAGAAACTTAATTACAACAACTTGAAAACTGATTAGCATTTGTTTCAATTGAAACTGGGGAGAACAAAATTAAATTTAGCAAAACTAAAGACCAAATGTCTAATAAAGCCTAAAGTCTTGTTTGTACACAGGCCAATGCGTTTCAACTTTCAAACAACACACCAACCTGGCTTCCCAAACACACAAAAACTGAAAAAAGAAGAAAAACTACAGACCCAGCCCTCTACAACTTCGAAGGCCAAAATAAAAAAGAAAAGCCCTATACTACATTTGTGATCATCGGCAGGAAATAAGTGCAGTAATGTATAACGATACTTGGTTCAAAACAATCCCCAAAAAACATCAAAAGGTAAAGATTATAAGTTAATTTATCCACATCTCCAACAACAACAAAATATCATGCTAGAAGAGATAATAAGAGGCATACCAGCCAAATGAAGACATCAGTGCCATGGTCAAGTACTACAGCAGCATCAGACTGCATAGCAAGATCATAAGCCGGTAGCTCCTCAAAAGTTCCCCCCTCCCTGTGCATTAGACAACGAGGAGCCAACATTCGAAGTGATAGATCAAAGGATGCATTCAGAAACAGATTCCTCAGAACAGACCTTTCATCTTCGTGGCCAATAATGCTTCCCAATAGTGGTCCTCTCCTGAGATGGAAAAGGAGTTCCGGTAAGAGAGAAATCCCATTTGGGAAGCGATGAAGTTTTGATTTGGGTAATTGGGATCCAAATTTTAGAGCAATATCCTTGATTCTTTCATCTATTGTAGCTCGCATATCAATTGCATCGGAATGGTTTTTGGCCCGTAACAGAGTTTTCTTTGCAATGAGGACCGCGGCCACTTCATCCTGAACACTCTGCAGATATCCTGAAATACTATCTACCGTTGGCAGTCTAACAGTGACGACCCTTGACACATCGGCTTTATAAACATTTGAATACTGAATTGCAAACTGGAAAAAGACAGAATCCCTTTTAATATCTCCTTTAGTTTCCATGGAGATAGAGAAGCACTGTGTTTCTTCAACACTCAGCATTTGAATATAAAGAGCAGTGTCATTTTTAAATGATTCATGGGTGTCTACATGTGACTCTTCCCCGGGACCCACAACTTGAGTTATGAGAATATCATCCGATGTTCGCAATTCTAACAAACCAAGAGAGCCAGCTGATCTAGCAGATGCCCTTTGCAAATTAACACCAAACGCTTCCCCAAAATCATCATGAAGAACCAAAACTCCACCTGATGCTTTTGCAAGAGGCTGTAAGATAGGAATTCTCACGGGGCATGTTCCAGCACATAAAATATCTACCACAGTATTGTGTCGATGAGCCTCACGACCTAGATTCTCCATCCATTTTAATGCTGTCTTTTCCATATAAGGATAATTAGGGTGACTAAAAGAATGTGGAACAGATCCAGGACCATAAGTGTTTGGTCCACCGGCACAGACAATAATTCTACTATTTCCCCCTAACCTTTTGACTATCCCTCGGGACAGATCAGCTGATGGGCCCTGAATTATAGCAAGAGCAACCTCAACAGCAGTTCCTAGGCACCTATCTCTGGAAGCTTCTGGTATGTTCAACTTGTATGCCCTCAATGATGAAAATATGGAATGTGCTACTGGCAGTGAAGCATGCATTGGCGACAAGTATATGCCAGTACCATAAATCAACGCTTTCAAGTATTCTTGACTTGGTGACTTGTCCCCGGGAAGCACATCAGCAGATGCAACTGACTCCTCTGAAAAGTCATATACTGATACAGTACGGCCATATAGTACAATTCCTAATCTTGTTGTTGGAGGGAGAGAATCAACAAAAGCATGCAAAGAGCTCTGTAGATGCTGCAAGTGGGGTTCATCTAAAGATTCATCTATAACAAGAACAACTGGGGCAGATATTCTGGAATCTGAAACAGGAACAAAACTAGGCCCCTTGTTCCCAGTTTGAACATAATCAACCATGGGTGAAGATAGTTCAGGAAATCTGTGAAGCTCTTCCTTGTTATACGCAATGTACTCTCCACCACTTCCATTCAGTTTCCGACATATAACACACTGCCACTGGCCTGATCCAAGCAATATATTGGAATAGATATTTGCATAAGCACCACAGATTTGGCAGCGATGGGGATCACGCTGTATTACTTGTGGTCCTGTCGAGATCTCCCTCCCAGGAGAGAGCAATGCCCCAAAACCTAAACTGGGTACATTAGCTTGTTTCTTCTGTTTCAATACCTGCTTACCAAATTCAAAGGAGAAGGTTAAAACACAATTTATATACAACATCAACCAAGCATTTTCCCACTAGGCAGGGTGGGCTACATGAATAAAGCGATGTCATAATGTGCTAGTGTAAATCATGTCTATGGACTAACTGTTTTTCTTTAAAACATCATTTATATACCTACTTATCAAATCAAAAGAGAAGGTCAAAACATGATTTATATACGAAAAAACCAATATATGTAATAATGTTTTATAGTAAATAATATCTATAGACAAACCATTTACCTCTAAGGCTCTAATAAGTAACATGGTTTATGTACATATTAAATAATTGAGCATAAAGAATAATATAATTCAATGTAAAAAATTCACATCTTGGTATAAACAAACTAACAAAGTATATACCTTATGGGCTGAGAAAAGAACAAAGGATGAGTCTTCAGCAGGGACATGGTCTTCTATTATACTATCAGAAACTCGGTGCTGCTGCAACTCATCCGAACCATTTGAAAGTTGCTGCGGTGACAATGCCGGTAAAGATGAGCCAGAAGAAAAGGCAACTGGCTGAGGCGATGCAGGGGACGTGCGAAATGGAACAGCAGCAGGGCGAACAGGTGAGGTAAAAACAGGAGGTCCAGGAGGGGTACTCAAGTGAGGAACATGACCACTACCAGTTCTAATAACCCCGTCATTGGCCGGCGACAAAACATTTGAGGCTTGATCTTGTTTCTGTAAATGTAATGTTGGTGGAGGAAACCTAGGTGGTGTTACAAAACTTGGAGGAGGTAGAATTGGAGCCTTGTTGTCAGGGTTAGGAGGAGTTGGACCCTGTCTTTCTTGGGTGTTTGAAGAGGTGAACCCAACATTAGGTTGTGTTGGGTTAGCCATTGAAATTGAAAGTAAAGTCCCTTTATAAACCCAGTATCAAAGAATTAAACTTTATTGAAAGTAAAGTCCCCTTTATAAACCCAGTAACAAAGAATTAAACTTTCCACAATTTTGTACAGTTTTATAGGTAAAATTGATTCTGGGGTTGTGATTGAAATTCAAGAGTGACAAGAAATGATATAAATCAACCAAATTCTTCACAAATTGAAGATTCTCAGTTACCCACTGCATAGATATAGAGAATAATCAAGGAGCTAAGTGAAAAAGAGAAAATGATTGAATTAAAGAAAAGAGATCAAGAATTGAATGAAAAGAAGAGAGATAAAAAGAAAGGTACCTGAGAGAAACTCACAAGAAAGAAAGAATGAATGGAGATTTTATCATTTTATGTCATGCCACGTTCAATTTGGGAAAATGTTCTTGTTATTATTATTAATATTATTATTATTATTACTTTTTACCTGCAAAAAAAACAACACCCTTCGCAATAAATCAAACTGAAACCTCGGCTTTGTACTTGCGTTCCTTCATGTTCTTCTTATATTCGGCCCCATTGCTACGGCATGTTCTTTCACGAGAATCAACCCAAATAATTTCATATTTGTGGAAATTCAAATGTTATTTATTTTAATAATATGAATTAAATAAATTGAACTCACCTAAAAAATTGATTAAATAAATGAGTCAAGCAATTTTGGTTCAATTTATTAAATTAATAAGGTAATTTGATTATATATATATATATATATATATATATCATATTTTATAGTTTTATATAAATATATTTTTATATTACTTTATATATATATATACTAAAATTAGGATGTTCAAGTGGGATTATATTTCCAATTTAAAATTATTTAATTCAAAAATGTAATAAATTGACATTTTTACTAACACTTATTGTTTAGTTTTTTTATGGGGAGGTTTATCATGTTGAAGTAGGATTTGTAATAATTTGGAGCATTTTTTGGAAATTCGACTCACTATATAGTTTGATAAATTTAGTTCATAAATAATAAGTTGAACTTGAACTAAAAAATTTAAATCAATTAAATAAATGAGTCAAACATTCATGATTGATGAGTTATCTTAATCATATATATGTATACTTTTTTAATTTTATATAAACAAACAATATTTTAGCTAATAAACTGATCCAGTCAAACTAATGAGTTGAAGTAAAACAGTTCGTCAATTCTTGAGGAATCAAACGAATTCGATCTGACGCGTCGAATAGAAGAGTTTATAAACTTTAGCTGAATTCAAGTTAGAAACAGAACTTATTTTAAAGTTTGGAGCTTATTAAATCCGTATTGAGTTGAACCAAGCTGAACTATGATTAATGTTCGATTTGTTTCTAACTCTATGTATAAGTATTTTAATTTGATTGATGGATATCTAGAATTACATTAGAATGATAACTTTTTTCCATGTGCTGGAAATGGAGACAACATTTTTTGTCTTTGTAATTTCCATTCCTTTTCATTTTCTTTTTGTTCTTATAATTCATAATATTGATTTCAAGATCTTAGCCTTTACAAACATTAAGGTATTACTCCTAAGATTAGTCTTTAATATAATACCATTACTGTTGTACTGGTGTGGTGAACAAGGATGATATGAAACATATATGACAACCGTTATGTCTCATCATATATTATTATTGGAATAGTTATAGGAGATTCAAGTATTGAATATGCAAACATGATAATTTATATGAAATTCTATATTTTCATGATTATGAACTTTTGCTTGCATTATATCATTTGGTCTATTTACTTGAACTGATAACATTTGAGATTATGCACGATTATATATGAAAGATACATTTTTAGTCCTTTCTTTAGCCCTATGTCTCCTATCCTTAAAAGGTCTCCCTCCGCTAACACGTTTTTTGGAAAAAATTTATTTATTCATTTATATATATTATTATCTAAAAATAATCAAGTTATTAATGATTAGACAAAAAAAAGAAATAACTCTTAGAAGACCCCTTTAAGATCAAACAATTCTATTGAATTTAGTATGATTGTATGTATAATACCATATACTATATTGACAATATCAATGAACATAATTATTAAAATTGCTCAGGATACCCTACTTCTTATAAAATCATATGTTTCTCTATTGATACATTACTATGATCTTCTATAGTCTCAAATGCTTTTCATTTTGCGAATGGAATCAAAATCCTAGCTTCTTGTGAGAGAAAAAAAGCCATGTGTCTTTTAAATTGTTAGATAAACATTCCAAAAGGTATGGGGATTTTGTTGATATTTTCATGGGTTGCCATTGTATTGTTATTGTTGATCATTGTATGGAAGAAAAAAATATTTATTGGCTAAAAAATTGAAACTTACAGTAGTTCAATGGTTATGTTAAAGAAAACACAATAAGATAACCTAATGTATTCTATTGTGATGCATGGTTTGGTGACTGAAAAGGGTAAAGTAGGCTTATCTCAAAGTCTTATTCTATTAAGTTATTCTAGTGTATTTTCTATATTTGATTCTTATGAGAGAAATTGTGTTAGAAACGAATAAGATATTATAGTGTATTATTTCTTCTTTACTATCATTATTGTCGTTGTCACTGACACCATTTAATACTTTTAGACTATCATCCCACTCATGTCATTGTCGTTGTCACCACTACTTTCCCACCCTTAACATCGTTACCATCACAAATATTGCCACTACCACCATTATCATCATATTGTTTTATGGAGGTCCCAAATGTAAGGTATGCATTTCCTTTCTTAATTAACCATTAATGTGTAATGGTGAATGTGTTAGATTTTGTAGATTAGGAAGTGATGTACTTTCTTTTGTTGAGCTAATGATAAAGACAACATTGAAGAATCAAGACATGTCAACAAAGAGTGAGGACAAAATTTGAGGTTGTAGATAGTGAGCCTAGATGGTTAAATTAGGCTCTTGAAATGTTGTTTGATTAAAGTGATTGTACTCACTTATTTTTAACTTTATGTAGTCAACCCTCATGTATTTTGGAAACTATGTTAAAATTGAATTTATAAACATTGGTTTGTAAAGTATTTAATGCATACCCATTCATTACATGAATCATCTAAAAAGCATATAGTTAGTTACATGAATGATGGAAGAAAGTATTAAAACATATATACACGAATGTTCCTAACAAGTAACAACTGTTTAGTTAATCCAAAAGTGATTAGACACAAATATAAACAAGTCTTCATGTTGGTGGTGTGCATGATTTTGTTGGCCCACATTTATACCAAGGTATTGCTATGCAATTTAACACATAGGCAATTTAACACATATCTATATCTATATCTATATCTATATTTATATTTATATTGTAATAATAATAAAAAAGACGACTAATTTTCGTGTACATCAAATTGGTATCTAGAAAATTTAAATTACCATTTCAGCCATTATTTTAGTAAATCATGATCCACATTATTTTCTAGGTTAACATGTGTCTATTAACAATAATAGAATGACTAATATTTCACATTTTCATATACATTAGTAATTAGTATTTATTGATTTCCCACGTTTGAAAATCATAACCAAGTAAATGAAACGACTAATTTCAAAAAAAATGATTTTTTTTAAAAAGGTAGACATAAAAAATGTCTTTTGTGTCACATTCTTCCTTCATATTAGCTCCAAAAACACTTATTTTAGCATCTTAAGAATTTCGTAGGTATTATATTAGGAATTAATATAATAAGAGTGGATGAGGAGGGAAAAATATAAGTGATGTCGATAATTTTTTTAAAAAGTTATTGACAAAAATGACATCCTTTTTATTACTGCGTTACAAATATTCACGTATATAAAAATTATGATAAGTTAACTATTCCATTATCGTTAATAGAAACAGAAATTATTTATACCAAAATAGTTTTGCTTTTCCCTCTCAAATTGATCAAATATCATCATATGCAATAATGTTACACTTAAAATTATTATTGATGGTATTGAGTTGAGTATACAAAAATAATATAATAAATCTAAGTTACATAATATAATAAATCTAAAATGTTGATTGAGTGCAATGCAGATTACAATTTCAGAAAAAATAAGTTCTAAAAGAATGAAATATATACTATTTTATTTAGTTTTAGAAATATTTTTATTGAAAAATGATAAAATATAACAGATATCATAATTTCATTTATAAGAAAAGATAACTTATCTTCTTATATTAAAAAATATTTTATTATCTTAAATTGATTGAAACCAATTTAACCCAAACCTAAATTTTATAAAGATCCAATGCTTGGCAGAGAGAGAATGAAAAAAGGGTGATAAAGTAGGGTACGGCGCACGTGCAGGAGAGTACGATGTACAACAATCTTAAACCTTAAACCCATTTAAATACATTTTTTTAATATCAGAATAACTAAATCCCCAAACGGATAATTGGGCAACGAATAACGACACAATCATTCTTCTTCTTTTCATTTTCTTCCTCAAACCACTCACTCACTCACTCTTTTTTTTCTTCTATCCCTTTTTCACTAACCATGAACCACGATGACCCTCGAAACGGTGTCGTCTCCGACAACAATAACAATAATAACCACCACACATCAAAAAAACCAAAACTAACCCGACCCATTTCAGAACCCGAAATCCGTAACGAATTCTCACACCACCAACACGGTATTGCCCGAATCAATAACGGAAGCTTCTGTAGTTGCCCCCGTTCCGTTCTAACTGCTCATAACAATTGGCTTCTCCGTTTTCTCCAACAACCTGATGATTTCTACTTCAACACGCTCCGAACTGGCATCTTACACTCACGCGCTCTCATCAAAACCCTAATCAACGCTGACGCCATTGACGACGTTTCTCTTGTTGACAACGCCACCACCGCCGCCGCTGTCGTTTTACAACACGTTGGTCGCCGCTTCGGTCGCGGCGAGTTTCGGAGAAACGATTCTGTTATCATCTTTCACTGTGCTTACCAAGCGGTTAAGAAATCGATTCAGGCTTATGTTACTTCGGTTGGTGGTTCGGTTATTGAGGTGCGGTTACCGTTTCCGGTTCGGTGTAATGAGGAGATAATAGAGGAATTTAGGAAGGGGTTAGAGAGAGGGAGAGAGAATGGAGGTAGGGTTAGGTTAGCGATTCTTGATCACATTACTTCGATGCCTTCGGTTGTTGTTCCTGTGAAAGAGTTGATTCAGATTTGTAGAGAGAATGGTGTGGAACAGGTTTTTGTTGATGGTGCTCATGCTATTGGAAGTTTGAGGATTGATGTGAATGAGATCGGGGCTGATTTTTATGTCAGTAATTTGTATAAGTGGTTCTTTTCGCCGCCTTCGGTCGCGTTTTTGTATTGTAGGGATTCGAGGAGTTTGCGTGATGTGCATCATCCTGTTGTTTCACATGAGTATGGGAATGGGTTGCCGGTTGAGAGTGCTTGGGTTGGTGCTAGGGACTATAGCCCGCAACTTGTTGTGCCAGCTATTTTTGATTTCGTGGATAGGTTTGAGGGTGGAATTGAGGGGATTATGAAGAGGAACCATGATGAGGTTGTTAAAATGGGTACCATGTTGGCTGAGTCTTGGGGGACTAATCTTGGGTCGCCTCCGGAGATGTGTGCCAGCATGATTATGGTGGGATTGCCTTCTAGGATCGGTGTGACGAGTGATGATGATGCGTTGAGGTTAAGGTCGCATTTGAGGGGGTATCATGGTGTTGAGGTTCCTGTATATTACCAGGGAGTGAGAGATGGTGATGTGGATCCTAGAGACAAAGATGGTTATATAACTGGTTATGTTCGGATTTCTCATCAAGTTTATAACGCTGTTGAGGATTATCTCAAGCTTAAGAATGCAATAAATCAGCTTCTCGGGGAAGGAAAAACTTGCAACATGCTTCCTAAGTAGAGAAAAGAAAAGAGTATGTGCTTTCTTCACTGTGATGCTTATCTGATGATTAATGTTTCTTTGAATTGTCTTTAGAATTTCTTAAATGGCATTTATGCTCTTAGTTGCTTTTTGATTTAACATCCTAGTTCACTTACTATATTGACTCTGATCTCTATGATGTCTATAATTGATTCTACATAGAATGCAGGGAAATGGTGTGGGTTATAAGTATATTATTTACTTATGATCCAATTAAGTATAAAAATATGATTGAATTAACTGTAGAATGCCAAATTATAGGTGGATTTTCTAGAACGAGTTCATGCTTCAATCTGAGCGTAGACCATTTTACAATCTCACAAATAGTTTAGAATTTAGATTATTTTTGGGCATATGACTCAAATCTCCATCATTTATTGCTATCCTCAATCTATCGAACTCTTGTGCGTGGAAATCAGATTTGATTTTTAGTGCTCTGATCTACACTTCTAAAAAATTCTCACTATTGAGATAGCAAAACTGCTGCTGTCAAGTGGTGAAATGATAAATTCTGTGAGTTTCATGCCAAAAGTAGTGCTCTAATCAACATAAGTAGGAAAACTATGTGGTCAATGTTGAGTTTTATGAGTAACTATAATTGGGTGTTAGCGTCTGAGATACTTAGATTAGTTATCCAGTTTCTTGGAAAAGTTGATATAGGTGTGTAGAAAATGTTGTAGGATTGTTTATTCCTATCCATCACTTAAAACTGTAGAAATGTGGGTTTTAATTGCTATATATGATGATTGTGAGTTTATAAAGCTACTGTTAACTGGATGGTAAATGCTCAACATATTGGTTTTTGCTAGAGGTTCTGAGTTTCCAAATCAGTTTAGACTTTAGACAGTGGATATTTTGCGGAATTCGTTTGTCCATTCATGTTTTCCATTTCTACCCTAAATCATGGCCTCAAATTAGTTTAGACAGTGGATATTTTGCAAGCCTTGCCTATGTGAAGCTTTGGGATAGAGTCAACTACAAATCTTAGGGGAAAGGGATGGATTGAGTGGAGATGGTTCATATGGTCATATCATATATTATTAAAAAGTTAAAAACATAAAGTGTTTATGATGCTTCAGTGAGTAAAATCTATGTTCATGGCTGAGGTATCACATGACATGATGCAGAATCGGTTTATCTTTAAATCCTTGAGTTTTCTTTATCATGAGCAGACAGTTGAGTCTTTGTGCTTTGGATTTGACAGGTAACTAAAAATGATGAAGAATAAAAGGGGATCTTTCAGGATACCGTGGTTGAGCTAGGTAGAGATTCTGACATTTAGATCGCGGAATCAACTGTTGAGACAGCTGATGTTTGAGGCATTGTTTTCCTCTGGCTATTGAAAGACGAGCATATTACATATCAATGTTCTGTAGTTTTTCAAATTAGCTTCAACTGAGTTTTGTTTTTTTTGTTTGTTACCCACCGAACAGTTCATGGCATGTGGTTTGTACCTTTTTATATTGAGGGATGCATCTTGATAAGTTTATACAACAATAACCAAGCTTAATGCGACTATATGGATCAACTACATGGATTGAACGACATTATAATACTCTATCATATCTTAATCTTCGTGTGGTGCAGATAGCCACAAATCGATGCCAATTTTGTAACCAAAGGGCCATGTTTGTCAATGTGTTTGGGTACTAATTTATTTGATCACTGTTTCACCTCACTGGTTTTGCATCATTTCCTGTTGCTGGGTTATATAGATGGCCATGTTATTAGGCTCCAAAGCTGCCAGCTTATTTAAGGCCTGTTAGTTTAAACTTGTTATAAAGTGATTTTCCATATAACTATTTAGTAACAGTTAACCAAACAAGTATATAATTTTTTGTATTGAAAAAAAGGTTTTCTACAATAAGCAGCCTTTAGATAATTACTAAAACATGTTTATGCTCTTTGCCATTCTCAGACCCCATATAAGCTCAGTGCCTTACATACTAGATCGCTATATGGATTACATTCTCAGGTGGTACATACAAGTTCATTTAAAGTTATGGTTTTGGTCTTATGAGCTTATGATGAAAACATCATAAAATGAATAGGTAAGTTAAAGCATGTTGTGTCCATTTGTTCATATAAAACTCTAGTCAACTACAGACAGCAGTAGTTAAAGATTTAAAGGTATATTCATTGATTAGTGACAGGTATACATGGTTGAATTGTTGATCAAGGCAAGAGAAAAAAAAGTCCAAGAAAATGAAATGGGTTATTTATCAACTTAGTATCAAAGTCAAATGTTATTCTTAAGATGATAGTAATGCTGGTATGACAGATCAAACTAAAATCAATTTTTTTATTATCTAATGACAGATTTAAATGCCAGCAAATTGGTGGTTGAGGATTCCTTCTCAAGTTAATAATTTTAACAAAACTAGGCCAGGACATCGACATGGCCAAAAATGTGGACAAGACTACACTAAAACCAAATAATTGAAATTAAACAAAATTATTCTGTAAATTACTCATGACAAATATGGTTCTAACTTCTACTATGGTAGAGACCATGACTGTAGGGATCCACAACTAGGACATGGTGGTAACTGGAAGCCATGGACACTTTTGGGACAGTGGTTTATAAGTTTTTAGAATTTGTTTACAAGTTGACTTTTGAACGACAGTAAAGAGAATAAGAATATTTCAAAATTATGGAATACATTTGTGATATACTTTCACACATTCTCTTTCCTTTTTTTTTTCAAAACCAACTTATAGAACATGATATACATGTATTGATATCCATTCACAGATAGTATCTATACATCATTATAGATAAAAATAAAAAATTCTTATTGATTGAATGTGGGGGATTATACAAAACTATATCACCACTAATATTCCACTTCCCTCATTAATTATATGAGTGAATAGTAATAGTGGAAGAGATGGAGAAATCAATGTAAACTGATGATTACATTTCTAATTCACACCCACAAAAAACATGTCAACAATTTCCAAGGACTCCATCTTCAGCAACTCTTTGAGAACTAGTTTTTTTCCCTTTCTTTCTTAGTAGATCAGTAGAAAAATGCATGTGCCTTTAACAATCTTCTCAATAACTAGTTATTCTTCATTGCTTGGTGAAGGAACCATCAAAAGGAATACCAGTTGGAGGCAACCATGTACTAGCTTGAATCCAATTTTCAGCTATGAACCTTTCAGCTTCTTGCTTATTGATTTGTCCCTTAGCAAACTTGGCCCTTCCAAGAGTATTTGCACCAGGTCCAGTGTTACCAAACTCAGCAAAGTAAGAGAATTGTGTGTTGGGTTCAGGAGCCCATGGAATATAACCTTGTGGCTGGATTAGGTCACCAATAACATTCTCAATGAACACTGCCCTAGAGTATGCCTTCCATGGCCTAGCTAAATAAGTCTTAACTGTTAACCTATCAGCTTGTAATCCACTCTCTGGGAGGATCTCACAATTTTGAAGGACTATTCCTGTAGGCATGTTCTTTTGATCTGTGCCATCTGCTACTACAATGTTTGATTGGTTTGGATTTGGCTTCCTCACTATGATCTTGGAGTTTTGGATTAGGGCTGCGGCATAGCCGAAAATGAAATCAATGGTGCCAGAGATTTCGCAATTGCGATAGAACTGACGGTGAGCATGTGCATATAGACTGTCTTGGTAACCACGAATTGCGCAATCGAAGAAAGCTGAACGATCACCTTGCACGCGAAGTGCTACTGCTTGGTGGCCGATCGCACCTGCGGTGTTCTCGAATGCAACTCCCTTGGCAATGAAACCATCAGCAACGGTGGCTACATAAACAATATAATCAAATATTATCATGTTAGATATACTTCGAGATTCATTTTTTTGGTTTTCATAACATATTTAAGGTTGTCACTGTTATTTCAAAAAGTATGTCACAATCATGTGTTAGAGATTATGATTCATTATGAGTGTATGAGATGATATTAATTGACTAATCAAAATATATGCATGAAAATGATAATGACAATTATGTTACACAGTTCAAACAATAATACACATTACACATCCTAAACATCCATGCAAATAATTAATAATGAACCATCGTCCAAGGTAATGGAATAATATCTCAAATCATCAAGTAATTTATACATTTCATTCATTAACTATTAAAAGTGATTAACCATAATGAGAAAAAGAACTTGTACTTACAGAATGTGGCAGTTCTCATTGTCTTAACACCCTCATTGAAGTTTTTGCGACCTGTGATAATGGTCTTTGAAGGGCCATCACCATATAACAAAATATTTGGCTTCTTCT
Organism: Lupinus angustifolius; assembly: GCF_001865875.1. Classification (NCBI taxonomy): domain Eukaryota; kingdom Viridiplantae; phylum Streptophyta; class Magnoliopsida; order Fabales; family Fabaceae; genus Lupinus; species Lupinus angustifolius. The sequence continues at coordinate 1,994,775 of NC_032010.1, read as the reverse complement.
TATCAACAGTAATGTACTCATTATAGATACCTCCCTTAACATATATAACATATCTACCTTGGTGATCCTTTGGGTATGAGTTAATAGCATCCAAAATAGTCTTAAATTTTCCACTTCCATCCTTGGAAACTATTGCATGAGGTATAAATCCATTATTACCACCTTCAACCTTAGCAGTTAAAAGCTTACGATCAGAAGCTGATAACCATGTAGGGTACCCTTCATGATCAACCTCAAGAAGCCTTCTTGAGGCAGGTTTCAAATTCAAATTCATGTTCAATGAAGAAAGCACTTTTGAAATCCCAGATACAACATCAAGAGCCAATCCAGTAAGCTTTCCAACACTGTCCAAACTATCTGTATATACATAAATAAAATAAGAAAAATGATTTTCGACAAGTTACGATTCAATATTTTAAGTTGCGATCATGATTATGGTTATGTTATGTTTAGCGTAATAGTGGAAAATTGCATAAATATGTGGCTTATGTGATTGCGAATGTTGTTGTAATGTTGTCGAGGAGACTTCCAAAATTGCAACGTTGTGACGATAACTATGATTGTGAAGTACAACATAAAAAATGTGGTGACTTGTTAGACAAGTTACCTGCATGCAATTGTGTTTGGATCTTCTTCTCTCCATCTGTATCAAAGCCATCAAGGCAAGATTGTTGATAGGCAATTACAGCACCCAACCAATTTTTGAGTTCTGCTGAATGTGTGAGGATATCTTGAACATTTCCATCACGAACAAAAACACCTGAAGCCTCAAGTTCATGGATAGCAGATTGCAACAAATCCTTGCAATCATCAAGAGCCATTTTCAGGCTAGGGTTACTTTTTCCATGCTCAACTGTTAACCTATCACTCATGTTAAAGGCCTTAATGACACTATCCATGGTGGTTTTCACCACGGTTTCAACGTATTCCTTTGGGTTTGAAGAGTTACTAACAGGTTTGAGAACTTCATGGCATAGTTTTTTATCATCTGCATCATTACATAAAGCTGTTACAGCCTTATTGTGAGAATTCATTTGATGACCATCACTTGTAGTGTTGTTACCATTGTCTCTACTAACAATGGCAACAACACCAATAACAACACCTACCACAAGAATGAGGGAAACCGCAGAAGCGATTATTTTGCTCTTCATTGTGTTACAATCTTACCTTCCTTTGAATATATGAATAGAGAGAATCAAAGGCAGGAAATGATAATTTTCCTGCCTTAGATGTTTGTAGGTGTGGTAATGAAAAACCATGTAGCTTCCAATTATTTATAGATCATTCAAGTTTCTAAATAAAGGGAATGTAAATGAGCCATTCATTAATTTTCTCTCAAAGAGTGGAACTTATTTGTGGTTCTTGTGAACTTTACTAAAACAAATGAATGGGATATATACATTTACTATGTTAGGTCATGTTTTATATTTAGAATTATCTACAATTAGACACATTTTCTATTTATATTTTCTAGAGATTGGTAGTGAGCATTGTACGTGGGACTAACTCTCCTAATGGGCATTTTTTCCATTCACAAGACTCGAACCTGGGTTCTTGCTTAAGGAGAATCAAGCATGTATCACTTGAACCAACGCCCGTTGGTAGATTGGTAGTGAGCATATGAAAACAAGTCAAGTGGTGATTAAATTATGAAATTTAGTTTTGTTAAGAATAGTATAAATCAAGTGGTGATTAAATGGCATAATTTTGTTTTGATCTTAAATTATCTTCTTGTAATATATTTAATATTACATATAACATTATATCTAATAATGAATTTTGTATATTTTATTAATAAATATTTATATAAATCTTATGTATGTCGATATTAATCTATAATAATAAATTTATTGAATTAAAATATATGGGTTTACAATCATGATAATGACCATTAAAATGCCAATAATGAATAATTAGTATTTTTATACAAATTATTAAATACAATCCTATTTTAATATTAAAGTAGAGAGAAAATTTGATTCTTAATTTTTTATCATGACCCATTTGATCCTTACAAAAAATAAAGTCATCATGTAATAGTAGTTGAATATGATGTGATAAGAAAAAGTGAAAACAAAGCATGCAATTAATTAGAATGCCTCTAACTTTAATCCAACCATTAATATCTAAATAATTGTTAATTGTTTTACCTATATTTTTTCCCCACCTCTCTTCAACTTTCAATTATTGACAAAAGTTACATGAGAAATAAAACAAAAGCATGTTGCTATTTTGATCCCTTAACATAATTTATTTTCTCAATTATTATAACATTAATTTTATCTTCTAATTTCAGTTTTACAACTTTATTTACGTTCTCGAGATAATCTTTCCCTCAATGGATTTTTAACATCGTCTTATTGGGCATTCATGTATTCCATTGTATGCACATCACCAAAATCAAACCATCCACCAAACCTTATGAGTTTAAAATATGTGTATTGTTAGTGTAAAGTTTTTTACACTTATAATATATCATTCATCTTTAGTTTAGATTACTTTTATTTGATAGTCAATGATGACTAATATATGAATAGTACCGGTAAGGATTCTTTCCATTAATGGAGAGGTAAGTGCATATTTTTCACTTGTTTTTAATGGCAAAAATGTGATTTCATTGTAATCAAAAGAATATATGTGTAATTTGAAGTTGCATTTCTCTTTACCTTTTAAAGCATTTGTCTCTCCATTAATAAAGAGAATCCTAACTCGAATGATATGGATGAGTTGACAATATAAAAAACAATTTCACTATAAATATATACATATTAAATTCAACTTTCATTATACAACACCATAATACTCCCACAAAGGAAATGCATTTGGTTCGCATGTTGAATGATGGAATGTACAAAAAGTTGTTAAAATTCTCATCAACTCGTCACTAACATCCCATACTTCATTTGTATAAAATTTGTCTCTTGTTTTTTTATTTTTCATCATCTAACTTATATGATTATGTAAGAATGGTCTTAATGTAAATATACCTAATAAAAGTCTAATAACTTACGCAATAACAACTTTATCTTCAAGAAAATGACATTGTGTTGAACACTAATGCATAATTCATTTTTTTATTTTCTAATTTACAATTTATCTAATAATAATCTAATTAATTCACACGAAATGGTGAGGTTCATCATGTGATATTTTTTTATTCATACAAATAAAAATGGGTTCTCATTAAAGAACTATTTAATTTTCATTAATTGGTTATTTAAAATAATTCTTTTACTGGTTAAAAATATTTTTATAAATGTCTAATTTTATTTAATATTTTTTAGTAATACCAAAGGTAATCCTTCACCTTATAAGTAAAGAAGTTCATTGTTTTTTCAAATAAGTGTCGCTTATAGGGATTGAACTCTTAACATTTTGGTCTCTCCGGAGATTTAGTAGGACATACTTTATATTACTAAACAAATATTTTATTAGTAATTTTATTTAATACAATAAAATGAGATGATTAAGAACCAAAAATGTAATTTATGAATCTGGGTATTATATGAGAATGGAACGTTTAATAAAAGTGCACATAAAAAGGGCAAAATTTTGCACAAATGAGAAAAATAATGGACCAAAGTTAAATATTATAATTTTGAGTGTCATATAACGGTGACAAATATATTGCCATGGACAATATCCGAAGCATCATTAAGATTTCATGTACGTTTATTAAACGTAGAAAATTATATTAAATTGTAAGACCGAAAAAAAATGTATGTACCAACTAAATTATATATAAAAAAAGAATTTATATACTATTATTATATTATTTATGTTTAATTATCATTGAACTCTTTAAAAAGAATTAATATAAATAAATGATAGATAATAATATTAAGTGCATATACAAATTATTAAGTATTACACTCAAATTCAAGAGGAAAACAACACCAACCAACAAGTGTTGGTATCAAATGATACATATTTGATTTTTGGTTTCTTTAAACAAAGTTTTGGGTTCAAATCTTGTGGATAAAAAAGTACCTACGAAAAGATTAGTTATACATAACTGTGGATGTTCCCGACTACAGAATGAAATACGTGGTAAAACAAGAAAAATTGATAGAGGAAAGTGTTTGTAACGAAAACGTGTATGATCTAATATGAATGAAGTTACCCACTTTGGCTGTGCAATCTGAAACCATTATCTATAAATTGGAAATGGTATCACTCAGTCTATCTCTTTACTCACACCTCTTCTGAAATGGATGTGAATGAGGCCAGAATCTTGCTGGGTTTTCCACCCAATTCACATCCAACTCCTTCCCAGGTTTTATTTTTATCAATTACACCATTAGGGTTTTTCATTCTTTCAATTACATTTTTCCCCAAATTCATAAATTCAATCCCTTTATTAACTCAATTTCAGTTTTTGAGCCTGACCCATTTTTTATTATTAGCTCTTAGCTTCGGTTCCATATATAATTCCAAGTGGGTTGATTAATTGGTTTAAGTTGATGAGTTCTTAATGTTGCAAAGGAATGAACTTTATACTGTGTTCCTTTTTGTTTGTGACAATTTTGACTGTTTCTTTTTGTTTAGGTGAAATCAGCTTATAAGAAGAAGGTGTGGGAATCTCACCCTGACCTATTTCCTTCTCAGGAAAAGCCTCTTGCTGAATCTAGGTTTAAATTGGTGAGCAATTCAGTTAATTTCTTAAAATATTGGCAAGCTTTTCCTTTCATGTTTTATTTTTGGAATTATTTTATTAAACAGTAAACAAGATTATGGCATCACCAGATTGATCATTGAAGGGTTTGACACTAATTAAGTCCTTGAAAGAATTAAAGCACCCTTAAATTGTCATTTTTTTGTTACCGAAGACCTTGTAAGGATCGATGTGGTGACATTTTAAATCTTTTAATAACTTAACTAATGACAAAAACTTTCAATGATCTTCCGAGACACCATAATATTTCGAGGATTAAATTGAGGGTTTACTCCTTTTATAACTAATAGCTGTGACTAGTGACTGTGAGGGTGGGGCACTTGATTTGTAGTTGGACTATACAGTAAAACATTTGTCATAAGCTAGTGGTTTAGTGTGTTTCTTTAAAAAAACTTGCTCATTATAGAGTAATACATGAGTATGTTATTATTTTGAGAAATAAATCTTGATAACGTCCCCATGCATCTAGCCACCTGTGTCATGAATGAAGATGTGATCATCTATCATTTTAGAGATTTATGGCAAGGCAATAAACGGCATATTATATGATTTTAAGTGGGGGAGAAGGAGTTTTCTTTAAAACATGCAGATGACGTTTACCCCTTAAATGAAGGAACAAATTAACATTAGTTTAGTAGATTCGCTTTTCCTCTGGTTACTCTCTATTTCCTCCACCCCTTTATTTCTCGGGCATTGGCAAGGGTCATTAGTGTCTGGCTTTGATATTATGTTTTGCTAAATTGGGCTAAGAATTGGTTTTCTTAAAGAGGGAGTGGCATTTCCTTTTGCCATTAATATATTTCCCGACTGTTAGATGGAATGGCTAACTGAACTATTCTGTTTTGTTGCAGATTTCAGAAGCTTATGTGTGTCTGCTGCCTGGTAAGTGGTAACTCTCCAGACCCATTTCACTCAAATAATGAATATTTGAAAATGTCAAACTCCTGAAAAGACAACCTACTTTTATAAAGAAACAAATGCAGATGCATTGTTTAATAAGCAAGCCATTTTAATTCTAATGTTATCCCCCCGGTTTTTGTATTGAATGCTAAAGCATGTATAAACTCCTCACCACCACCAAAGATGAAGAATCTATTTTTTCAGATTTTACTTCAATTTATAATTTTGCACTAATAGCATCCTGAGGTTGTTTATGTTCAAAATTGGTGTATTGTTTGAGTAGAAGTCCAGATCATGAGAAAAAGAACTACGAATAACCTCCATTTTATAATTTTAGCTTGTGTCCTGAACATTCTGGGAATGATAAGCATTTGTAGGCATTCATGCCAGAATTTCTACCATAAGTGTGCATTAATATGCAGTAGCTGACCAAGAAACAAATATGATTATGTATATTTTTCCATATAAATTGTTATTTTGCTGTCTCCCTACCAGACTCTTAATTTGCATGAAATCTTTAAGGGTCTGTTTGCAAGTTGGGTTTTGTAGGGGAATGAAGGGAAATAGAAGGCTTCAAAGCTATCTCATAAGTCTATTTCATGGCTCTCAAGCCTTTCCTTTCCATTATTTTCTCTTTAAAACTCAACTCGTAACCGGACCCTAAGTTGTTTTCGTAGTACTTTGGAAATTGAAATTAGTACCATCTGTTCCTAGTGCCGGAGAAGATTGTCTTCTGGTTGTAAACTCATTGGGAAAATTCATTATTTAGAGAAGTCACAATCATCCTGAACAATGAGAATGCTAATTTCCCTCCCCTGAAAGTATCTTGATTCTTGAGCTTGTCCTAGTATGTATAGGGTTTTAACAAAAATAAGAACTACATTTGTTTTAATTTGTGCTGCCACCTCTTTTAAGTACTGAACAAAATTCCTAATATAGGTGGGAACGGAGGCGCTTCAAGTTCAGGTAAATTCCTCTTTCTGAATCCTGATGGTGCATCATTTTGAAACTTTCTTCTTTCAGTTTTTGTTTTCCTTTAAATGTGGCATAATTATTTGTTTCAGTTGGATATTCACGAGTCGTTAGAACTGGAGTTCCTAGGACTCAAGGAGGAAGAAAGCATCATGCAATGGTTAAAGTTCCTTTCATTTTAATCATTCTTGGAACATTTGCACTTGGAGGGCTTAATGCTTCAAGGTACAACCAATCTTATGGATGATTCTCTTTCATATTTTGTGAAATGTACAAATAAACTATGTTGTTCATTGACACAATGAGAACCTTTCTGCTAATGTCCTGCAGGGCTTACAAAAAACAAAAGGAGGAATACCCTTCACACAATCCATTTCTTCCCTGATCGAGCAATATGACATTGTTCGATGTTTGTAGCCGATCCCACCTAGTGAGATAAAGGTTTGGTTGTTGTATCACTGTCTCAAGATGGAATCAAGCCAATAGCTTGATATGTGTTTCATTCATGTAATAGCATTGTTGTAATTGGTGTAAAATATTAGCATATATATCTAAAGGTAAGTTACCTCTGAAAGCAAGTGAAATTAAATCAATAAAAGTTGTGATTTTCATAGATTGTTATTTGTAATCCATCTTGATTAGATATGGAAATTGATTCTTTGAGGGTATTCTATTTGACTTAGTGCAGGGTTAATAAAGTTTGTTTCTTTTTCTTCTCACAGATGAAGAATTATTCTATAAAGTTTTAACTAATTAAAATGAAGTTAGTCTTCTCTAGCAAGGATTTTGCATGTATGATGAATATTTAGGGAACGGTCAATTTGCCTTATTTATTGAGTCATGACATGTAAAATTCAAATATTCTCTCATTTCTCATACAATTCTCCAATTACCATCAAATGATGTAAGACCCTGCTAGATCTTAGGATGGCCAAAAGGTAAGAGTTCGATTCATAGGAGTGACACTTGTTGGGAGGGGCAGCCACAAACCCCGAAAGTGATTAGTTCTTTACCCAAAAAGTTAGAGGATACCCTTAGTAGTACAAAAAACACTTGGCCGCAAATGAAAAGCGGGTGTTGTTATACCCATTTCGTATTTTTAAATTGTTTGGTGCATGGATGCTTTAAAATTCGATGCACCAAAATTGAAAATTCCAATCTTACTTTCATCCCTTACATCCAACCCCACCCTACTTCCGATCCCGTTCCATCAAAGGTTTTATACCATGTGCTTGTTGGTAAACAATATCAAGGATCTCAATTAGAAAGCTCACACCCCTTGTCAATGAGTCTGAGGATTCAAAGATGAGATAGATAATGAGTGTGAAATTCCTTCTTTCAAATTACTAACCATATCACCCATAATTGCGATGTGTCATCGAATCATATTATTGTGATCACAATACAACCATATCTTGCCACATTTGGGATGAATCGAACCACATCAAACACAAGTAACACTATGTATTGGCATCCCTATCCTGATGGTCATTAATAATTTCTGAGACTAGTCTCCTAAATACCAAAATTTATTTACCAGTTTGATCAAAATTTTAAGTTTTTGATGTTAAAAAGTTAACCCACATGAACTTTCTTCGAAAATTGGTCCCACTTTCACTGAGATTAGTCCCCTAAATGCATTGAATGAGAGTACTTGTAATTTTTAATGCGTTTCTTCAACAGAACTTTGTAGTCAAATCATTACATTGAGGAATGATCAATCTCTCTAAAATTGGATCAGAATGAAGAGTTCTTTTCTTTTTAAGAAGCTTTAAGCTAACAATCAGTTAATAAGCACTTCCATGCCATAGTAAGCTTTGAAAAAATAGCTAAAAACATATATAGGCTACACCCAAGAAAATTCAACCATCATAGTTATAAAAGATCCATGAGTAAGAAATAAAACCAAGCCTATACATGAATGAGTTGATTTACCAGTGAATACCTTGAACCTAAACAAAATCAATTCTACCAAAAAGAATGTTTCTTCCACTTTGTTTTCTTTCTCCTCCTGTTTTTCCCCTCTTCTTTTGGAAGGAGCCATCCATGTGTTCTCTTTTAGGAAGAAAGGTAAAGTTTTATTTGGTTCCTCTGCACTCTTAGCCTCTAAAAGCTATATGGCTTTCTTCCTGAGATGAGAAATTCTTTGCCTATAAGCTAGATTTCTGCTAAGCTGGCTTTCTTCCGAGATGTGATAGTCGCGACGAAGCCATTAAAGGAGCTTCTTCATCAAAATTAGTATAATAAACAGAATCATTCCACTCCTCATTGACATTCACATCATCATCTAACTTTTTCTCAGGAAGCAGCTCCTATATATTGAAAAGGAAATATTGAAGCAACAAAACATGTTTCCTTAAAAATTACCAATCACTTGCAACAATTGTATAAAATTGACCAGAAATGATAACTGAATCAAGAGTTAAGGTTTGCAAATAAAACTTAAATATGCCCTACAGAAAGGAAAGGTAAAGGTGAGATCAGTTAACAATTACTCTAAGCTATCTTGAAATTATGAAGACAGAGAAGACCATGATTAGATTCTGGGTACATGGTTTACCAAAAAAAGTTGATTTCGGATGTGTGAAGGCATGATAAGATAGAACTTTAGTGAACAATGCCCACACTTCTTGTATACAAAGGTCTATTATTTGGTCATAATTAACAGAAGGTGGCAAAAGGCTCAAGATTAAGGATTAACTTAGAGAACAAAGCCAGAGACACTTAACTAGAGCATGAGTACTGAATTACTGATCAAACTACAAAACAAACAAAAGTTACTGAAAAGGCTCACCTTTACTGATTCCTCTTGGATACTTGGTATAGGAGGTTGGTGTGTACGAACATCCCTGAGCTTCAAGTAGTTGTAAAAAACAACACCAATTAAAGCTGCAAATACAAAAATAATTAATATAAAGAGACACTGCAGGAAACCCATGGAAGAGATGAAATTTATACTACTATTAATGATTTTTCAATAAAGAAACATATACCTATAGCATAGCCGATAATATTAAGTCCGGTAATCTTTGATTCAGGAAATAGGACAGTTGAAAGAGTGATAAGTATCCAGTCTTTCAAAACGCCAGCCACTCGAATAGTTACTGCCCCAGTTCTACCAATCACTAAAAATGTTGCAAGATTCAATGCTAAAGCACAAAGAGCATTTGAAAAAAATATCCAAAAGTTAAACTGCATATGTGGAGCTTCCATCTCAGGCTTCTCAAGGATATACCAGGGGACAAAGAGAAATACAAAGCTGCATATAATAATGAATAAGTGATTACTACAAGCCAGATAAAATAAATAAAGACATATTTGAACTTTAATGTATACAGGACCCAAGTTAGAAGGAGCAGAGCAATCATTTACGGGTAAAGCACAAAAAAGTTGCTGCCATAGAAATTTCATTCAGGAGGGAAGGATTGGGATTAACATAAGAGCAACATAATATCTCCTGCAGCATTTTGACTAACAAGTTTTTTGTAACACAAAAACAGTCATCACACCATCTAGTGAGGGACCCCAAGGGCATAATGAGTACCATATTTGGGTTTTCATATAACAAGAACAGAACTACCTGCAGGGTGCTATGTAATACAAGCTGGTTATAGGGTTTAGTGTCAAGCCCTTCTTTTGAAGAAGAACTTGAGTTAAGACCAGCCTCAATGCTTCAGCAACTATTCCTGTGACCTGATAAACTGTGCCGATCACATTAAAATGAATTTCCCCATAGGAGGAAACAACAACTCCAACACTGACCAGCACCATGTTCCAGAACACATCACACCTTAATTTCTCAGTTCCCCAACTAACAGCCGTGAGAAATGTTGCCACCGGCACTGTACATAAAAAAAATTGTACAGTAAAAAAGAAGGACGATCATACAGTAAGGAATGTTATTTTCCATAAAAATGACAGATGGAAAGGTGATACACAACTAACTTACTCAAGGCTTTAAGCATCTGGATGAAGGCCACAGAAATGTACAAATAAGCAGTGTTCCCAAACCTAAATAGACAAAAAAGTAATTAGACCAATATTTACAATACACTAGGAAATGATGAGGTTGCAAAACCACTCATGAAATAATCAGTGGATGCATCTTAGTCGCTATTGATACAACTTCAACTCAATTTATTTGATTTCATGATAAATCAACTATGTACTATGGTCCCAATATGTTACCAACTCAATTCATTTAAGGCTCAACCTAAATGAGTTAAGACCGGTAATTTTTAGTATTTGTTAACTTCAGAATTTGCTATGAAATCATGACTTTCTTTTATCAGCTAATATCCTAGTAAATGCATATGGCTGTCAACATAATGATTAACAAATATATGTCCCATAAAAAGTCATTAAATCTTCTTATATCTGCATACAGTGACTGATGCCAGACCAAGTTTTCCTTGATCTAAGAAATTTGTAATGAAACCATTAATTATCAGCATATTTCCTACTACATGCAGAAGGAAATCAACAGAGCGAATAAGAAATACATTATAGCTTCCGCTAAAATGTTAGTTTAACTTCTCACATCTACAAAAAAAATTGTAATCAACATTTTTGTGCCACAACATTTCTGCATGGCCCCACACACACATGAGTGTGCACACAAATGCAAATGGAAACAACTTCAGCTTCCCTAAAATGACAAGGAAATTTACCCAGTGACATCAGCTTAATTTTCCAAGCATAAAATTGAACATAGGGGACTTTCTAGGTACACATACATCACAATTTATACATGACATGCTCACATTACAGCTTGAGTTCAACATCAATTGCTTACCATTAGATCAGCTTAGTCTTCCAAGCATAGAATTGAACATAGTAGACGCTTAAGGCAAACACACATTACAATTTACATATGGCTTTACTCAAATTATTACAACTTCAAGTCAAGAGCATCGATTGCTTACCACAGACTTGCTGCAAAGAAGGCACTTATAGGAACCACACAAGTTGCATATCTGAAAATCGCACATTTTATGTGAAGCTTCAAAAATTAAATGAAATATGAAACGGGATGTCTGTAGAATTCTTACATGTGAAATGTCATTTTAACCGGTGATACAACCTGTGCCAATTGAAAAAAGAGGGCAGGGGGTAATCTGGTTAGTTCTGAAATAATCTCAAGAAAAATGAATAGAACAATAACGAAGAGGAGTATAAAGAATTAATAACGAAAAAACTATTTAAACTGATAACATTACAACACCCAACAGAGTCATACCTTCAGAACACGAATAAGCACAAAGGCCACTGCTCCAGAAAAAGCCATATGGATCATGGTGAGTGTTATTGGAAATGGAAAATTAAAGTACAATGTGGAGAGGACCCACTGCAGTAAACCAAGGCCCACAAAAGGAAAGAGACTGAGCAAACCATATTACAGTACAAGATAAATCACAAAATATAAACGAAAAAATTTGTTAGCATATCATATCTGTGATTCCTTGCCTTGTTATACAGAATAACCCCTGACGAAAGTGAAATGTAAACTAGAAGGTACATGTAGGTCAGCACATGCTGTCTAGTCATCATTGTCGAAGTGATTCCCATGTCTATCCTGCAAAAGCCAATGCAATCTAGAATGTTACATGAAAATGCCAGCTATCTGTGTTCATTATCATTGTCGTGCAATTAACTTCATTTTAACAGTCATTGTCCTTTGAAGACCCGGGTTAGCATAAATATGAATGAGATAAAAATCAGTGTGTCAATATATATCATTAACATCATCTATACATAATGTGATAAACAAGTATTTTCAAAGAAATTACAGAGGATTCATTGAGAGTTTTCCCTTGCAGACTCCCTAGTACAAAACCGTTCTGGATAGACCAAAAATAAAAGGCTTAACACCAGCCAGGCAAACTTGCAGCTCCAAGCTACCTCAGCCCACTTAACAGGATGCCTACTCAACAGGAAACTACTCCAGCCAAACAACAAGTTGCTTCCGGACAACAACCTAATATTATTATATCTTTTAACTATTTCATTGAGACTTGACAAAGTTTTACATCCGCAGTCGACTGCCTAACACAACCTTAACCTTTAATCTGAACGAGGTGTGGCCATGTATAACTTTGCAATAAAGCACTACACAAGCAAGGTTTTGTTCTTGGTGCACTCAGCACCGTTATTTTTCCTTTCTGCTAACCAGCTACCCGACATGAGGGGTGCCACGCAACACGAGGGGCCGAGATGCCAAACACTTCCGGCTACCGCTGAGTAATTAAACAAATTCACAGATTGCATAGCCAGTTAACAAAAAACTATTAAATCATACAAAGATCCCTCTTCAATGAGGGCATTTCGGGATGGGCCGAAAAATCTCTTCTCTCTAATAACTACCAATCTTTGCTATATGGAAACAAAATCCCTTCATCTATTACTTCCCCTACAAGTAAACACACACATTGAATACAAGACTAAGCCACCCATGTATCCTTCTACACTAATACATTCTCTTCTATCACTGCACACAACCCTAATACATCATCAATCACGCGACGGAATCAGTTACATACCTTAGAACCCAGTTCTTAACACAAATATTGAATATGAAACATATGAGAATGGGAATTACTAACAAGCAGTTCAATATGAACAAGCTGAATCACTAAGTTAAAAACTCATAGATTATATAAATCAAGAACCCGAGACGACCCTTCGCTTTCGCGCAACTATAATGTCGCTTGCCTTGTCAGAGTTTAAATCCTGAAAACAGCCTACTTACTGTTATCCTTCCGAGAGTAAGGCTGTATACATCTACTCTATCCGGACATCGTGGCCGGTGTTTTACTTAATTTAGGAAGAAGACGGTCCACAAAGATTATTATATAAAAAAATTGGAAGTAGTAGAAATATAAATACGGTACTGTTTGATTCGTTGTTTGTTTATAAAGTTAAGAATATTAACATGCAATTTTGATTCAATAATGCTAAATTGAAATGAAAAAGAGAAGAAATGGAAGAAGAAAAAGTAGAAAGAATAATAATAAAGAAAAAGAAAAGGAGAGAGATTATAACTAAACTGATCTGAAGAAAAATGGAGGAAGAGAAAGAGGATGTGAGAGATTTTGTCCTTTTTCGATTTAAAGAGAGAAAGGTTTAATTTTCATTTATTTATTTATTTGTATTTAAATATTTATTTATTATATATCAACCAAAAACATTTCTTCCTCCGACAAACAGGACCTGACTAAGACTAACTCACTTTTAATTTTCGTTATCAATACCAAATTATATTATTTCTTTTTTATACCAATCATTCGGAAAATATAATTTTTAAATATAATGTCTTTTTTTTTTTTGTTATATCTGACAGTAAGTCAGGTTTTTGGGTAAAAAAATTAGTTTTAATAATATAATTTTCTTGCTTTAGCTTATGAATTTTTGGGAATTGATGGACCTAATTTAATAAGTTGTAAGTTTCTTTCCAAATATGGAGATTACTAAAACGAGTTTTGGTTGTAAATAAAAAAATCATTCATATATAGTATAGGTTGAATACCTTTGATATTAAAATTGAAGAACAAAATTACCAAATTAAAAATGATTGTAAATAGTCATACATAAATAGTCATAGTTATTAAATAAATAGTCATAGTTATTAATATAGTTAAATATTATTTATATGTTGATTATTATTGACTTTTAAATAAAAATAATATTAAAGTACTTGTTATATATAGATGAAGGATCCATTTACACTCAAATTAAATTATATTCTCATCTTTTTTTAAGGAACTAATCAATTTCGGATGTATGAATGTCCCTCATAGCAAGTATCATTCATATGAATCAAAAACTATTGACTTTTTAGTCGTCACCCTAAAATCTAATAATATCTTATTGAAAGTGATTGATATATAATAGAGAGAAATAGTCATTTATGATTTGTTATTATAGACATAACTATTACAAGCAACTAGGTATATTTATTAATACTTGTTTTCTGATTTGATAAAATGATTTTATTATACCAAAAAGCATACAAGAGTCCATAAGAATTTAATGAGTTTGGTGAATGAATATTAATGAGTACTGGACTTTAAATCAGACCCACAGTAATGGTAGTAACCAGAATATACCAGACCCCATCACATTATCTCACCAAACTCCATCATATCCCTGTTGTGGACACCCACCTTTATAATAAGAAAATAATGTTAATACATATTTCCATTCAAAAATATATTATATTTTTAAAAGATTTAGGTAAGTTATGCAAAATAATTTTTTTATGTAGAATATGTTGTGTAGTTAAATATCTTGTTTTTTTTACAAATACAATTGTCTTTGATGTATGTGACTAAATAACTTGATGCCTAATTTATAGATTAAAAAATTAACTTATTTACCTAAACAAATTGATTTTTTGACCCAATATCCACACAATATTAGTGATAGTTAGGATAAAACTATCTCTAAGATTATGACATTTGGATTCAAACCAATGTCTTCATAGATAATGTATGTTGATAGATAGGGAAAAAGGTTGAGTTTGTCCAATGTGTGAAAGTTATCATCATTTATCTGTTAACAACTATTTACTATCAATTAAACATCGTGTATATATATATATATATATATATATATTTCTAAGACAATAATCTAGTATATATATATATATATATATATATATATATTTGTATGTTAGTATCAAGTTACTCCTACAGTGTTAGTAAAAAAATAGAGTAAATTACACTGACACGAGTTTTAGTGAAATTACACAAACCATCTCTCACTTTTCTACACCTATACAAACCCCTCATTTTTTATACTTTTATTATACTGATCACCCTGCATAATAAATAAGTGTAATTTTTCTGAACAAAAAATGTGATAAATACAATTAAGTTAAACAAAACATAATATATTGTGGAGACAAGTCTAAATAATATATGAGTCAATACCTCTTTATTATTTTTGGTTCGTTACGATATAGTATAAGAGCGATTTAAAAACTATATTTTTAGAAGTGTTGATACATTTTTGTAACAAAAAATAATAAAGATACATTAATTTGTATATTATTTGAATTTTTACTCACAATATACCATGTTTTGTTTAACTTAATTGCATTTATCAAATTTTTTGTTTAAAAGATTACACTTATTTCTCACGTATGGGTGATCAGTATAATGAAAGTATAAAAACTAAGGGAGGTTTGTATAGGTATAGAAAAGTGAGGGTGATTTATATAATTTTACTAAAACTCAGGGGTATCAGTATAATTAAGTCTAAAAAATATCAATAACTCTAGAGAGGAACTGTAAGAAGTCATTATTCATTCCTTGAATCATTATACTTTTGAAACTTAGAGCTTATGATTCATCTTTGGACATTTGATATATGTTAAGATCTTTGTAGGGCCCAATGTATAGTTTAGGAGGGCAAAGTGTGTTTATTGAATTTCACAATTTAGATGTAGGCCAATTTTGATAACATCTTTTCAAGGGGAGAACATTTGCATCAAGGAGAGTATAATATTCTAAGAAAAACTTTTCTTGTTATTACGCAATTTGGCAAGTGATTCAATATAAGGACAAAGTTTTAGCATGATCACTAGAAATTTTATGATTTGTTTGTGATTTTAATTTTGGAGAAGAATGAAAGAAAATTGAGACTTCAAAGTTATCTCACAAATGTTTTGATGATTTTAAAGTCTTTATTTCCCTTTCACTTTCATTTTCTTTTCCATCATCTCCAAAATTGAACTTGCAAACAAACACTTAGAACTTAGAACTAAAGGTTTTAGTAATCATGTTCAAACTTAATAATGCTATTAATACCATGCCAAATTAAGCAAGCACCACAACAAGAAAAGTTCCACTAGAATATTGTGTTCTCCATGATGCAATTGATTCTCCCTTTGCAAACACCACAATGTAAAAGGATATATATCTGCTATCCTATAAGTTGTGTCACTGCATGTGTCATTAGCTGTGATTTGTCAAAAAAATAATTAATTATTAATTTTTTAACTTCAATATAATTTATCAACCAATCATAGGCTACTGGTATATGCAGTGGCACATTTTGGGCAATAGTAGATGTACTCCCGGTATAAAAAGAGCCAAACTTCTCTCTGGTATACAGTTCGGTGGAAATAAATAGAAAAACTAAAAAACAGTGATACTTTTATCCCTTTAACTTACATTGACATTACATTTTTACCCTTAAAAATATACTAAAAACCTAATTGTCCTTTCCAGTGATGAGAAGAGTCGGACTCGTATAAAAATGCCCTTCATGTAAATTGCGAAAGAAGATACAATGTCCTCCCAAACTATAGATTGTGCACTATGAAGTGCTTTGAACTTGATCATATATGACATGCTCAAAGATGAAACTAATATCAGTTAAACAAAGCTACAACATTTTCAAATGATCCAAGGTACCACATGATATTGGGTACCCAAATAAGTTTCATTCTCATGTTTGATTGTCATAGTTGCTTTATAAAAAGCAATCCTTGGAATGTAAATAAAAGGTTAAAAAAAGATGTAAAAGTCTTTTCACACAAAATTTGATATTCACATGAGAATCTAAGTATACTAATACAATAATGATGATTAAAAAAAAAAAACTTTTGTTCAATTATACTCGAACATGTCTCTAGAAGAACATGGAAATTCAAATCATCCAAACCAGAACCAAACTTTTAATAAGGCTACAAGAGTGACTGGTACCACATTCAGCACTCAATAAATCACACTACACCCAAAGAGAATAGATGTTTCCCAATGATTTCAAGTAAGATGGAAATAAAATAATTCCAGCAGAAAGGGACATAGAAAGAAGGAACACATAGCAAACAATTAACAACAAATTAATAAAAGAAGCAAGTAAGCCTCAAAGAACCTCATGAATTATGAACAAAATGAATGCACTATAAATGGGGATATATAACCATGTTTGAGGAATTTACCATCAGCTTTTGAAGCAGTCTTTTTCTTATATTTTGCAAGCAAAGTTGTGCAGATACTCACAGGTACAGATAAAAAAGATATACAGACAGATTAGTTTGTAGTTTCATTAGTAGGTCCAGGTCTTGCATTCATCAAAGGTTGAAGGGCTTTTACGACAATGCTCATGTTTGGTCTGAAATCGGCTTCATATTGCACGCAAAGTGCAGCAACTGCGGCCATCTGAAATTAACCAAGCATCATGCAAATTCTACAGTAATACACCTCCATAAACAGTTCACAACACCTTAGCAAGAAAATTGGTATACTAAAGTAGGAAGAAAAATATAATAAAACACAGTCACCTTAGCAACAGCTTTGGGCGGGTATTCTCCACCTAGTCTAACATCTACACATTGCTTGACTTTATCCTCACTGAGTTTTGGTGTAGCCTGAAACACATCGATTACTACGATAAGCTATCTGTTCTACACTAAATTTTCTGACAATAGGGCGTTAGATCATTATAATGAGGTTTGGGTTTACCCAAGTAACCAGGCTTTGCTGCCCGCGTGGTAGTGTATGATCGACAGGCTTCCTTCCGGTCAAAAGTTCCAGAAGGACAACACCAAAGCTGTATACATCGCTCTTAGCATTCAACTGTCCAGTCATCGCATATCTGCATCCCCAAGGTTAGGCATATAGTATAGAGGTCAAGATAAATACTTTCCGGGACACTTGGTATATAAGAATAGTTTAATTTCTCCAAATTATTCTTAGTTAAAATTTATAAAGAAACATAGAAAAAAGCTTTGGGAATTCATAATGCTTCTCTAGTCAAGTACTAAAGGATAATTTTCTATTGCTTTTCCATTAATTCTTCAGCAACTATGCTTAAAATCAAGAGGTCCAATATAAACAATGGGCTAAAATAAAGCATGTGATACCAAATGTATCTTGACAATTTGATATGCAAATATATTACTCTGGTGCATGATAACCAAAGGTTCCAAGGACACGGGTGGAATGAAGACGTGCCGCCATGTCAGGAGCTTGATTTGACAAATCAAAATCTGCAATTTTAGCAACATCATCATCAAAGATTAATACATTGCTTGACTTGATGTCCCGGTGGATAATGTGGGGATTAGCCCTCTCATGTAAGTACTCAAGCCCTTTTGCAGCTCCTACAGCAATTTTAACTCTCTGTGCCCATGTAAGAACAGGACCAGGCTGTGCTCCTTTAACACCTTTTCTTCCTGCATGTAAATGACAACGATAAGAACATGACGGGCATAAAAATATATTAGTGTTATATTCATAAACGTCAATAGTTTTCTGGTTCAACCAATTACAAGACAAAACCATATACCATGTAAAATATCATGAAGAGACCCATTAGATGCAAACTCGTAAGCAAGAATGCGGGAGGTTCCATCAACACAGTAACCGAGCAATTGAACAAAATTGTCATGCTTAAGCCGTGAAACCATTGAAACCTGAAAGTTCAAAAACCAAGCAATTAATGGAATTTGAACAACTTCAATGACCTAAAAGTAAGCCAAACTCGTGACATATACCTGGGCTAAAAACTCCTCATCAGGCTGTTTACTGGCATCTAACTTCTTGATTGCTGCATGCTGCCCACTTTTAAGAACACCATAATATACTCTTCCATAGGATCCCTCTCCAATCAGAGATATATCTCCGAAGTTTTCAGTAATTTCTTTTAGTTCATCCAGCGATATCTCAGGAACTTCAATGGGCTGAATTTTAACACCTTGAGCCTGCTTTGCAGTTTCAGAAGCTTGAAAATTTCCACCATTTCCTGCAGATACAATTAATCGAATTGTTGCACTGATTCAACAGGATTGAGATGGAAATGTCAAATGTCACTTAAAGATGCATGATTGCTTTGAAGTTATGAGTTGTGACTGACTAGCTAACATATATAATCTTTAGTTCACTGCTCAAGCTAGCTAATTACCTGCTGAGTTTTTTGCCACATATGGTCCTCCACTTGCAGCAGTCTTATGCAAGTCTTCCTCTTCACAACAGCCGAAACAACTCATGGTTCTTTCCGCTGATTAAAATTCATAAGCTCATCAGTTCATACTGGTAAATAGTTCACTTTTAAGCTTGAAAATACAGTCTAAAGAAAGTACCTTACACTGAGGTTTGTCAAAATTACACCTAAGACCCCTCTATTTTAGAAATTATATTGACATCCCTTCAGGTTCATGAGTTGATTACACTGACCTCCCCTGACTCTAAAACAATAGTCGTCAAGGTAGGCTGCGATGCACAAGGAGGGGACATGGGTGTAATTGTGATAAATTTCAAGGTCAATGTAATTTCTCAACAAAACAATTTTCAACTTCCACAAACAACAATTGCAACGTTCAACAGGTAAAAAGAGCATGATCCAGATATACACAATCGCAATGTTAGTGTGTGTATTAACCTTGCAAGCCCAAATATTTGTGTCAAGGTCAGTCTCTGAACAAATAAAGAATGAAGTAAATAGTATATTTCTCACACTTTTCTGTCCAATTACATTGACTATTATTATTACATTCACCATAGCTCAATTCTGGAGCTTGAAGCAGTAATTAAACCTCCATTTCCTTCATATTCGTAAGTTAAGCATGCATTATGCAACAACCAATTTGATTTAATATTAAATAAATAAATAGATTATGCAATAACCTAACTCTTAGATAAAAAAATTGTTAATCATTTATATATACATATATGTAATGAAAAAAAATAGAAAATCTATAAAATGATAAACATTGTATGATAATAAATTATTTGTGCACAGTATCCTAAATAACTAGCAAAAACAATTGGAAAAAATTAGATTAAAAATATGAAAGTATATTAATAAATAAATTTGTTTCAACAAAATACATTATCTACTTCGAGTCAAATAAATGTCTCTTAGAACAAGGCATGATTTGTACCGAACATGAGTAATGGTTGATCACGTGTTAGGTCGATCATATTTATTTCTTACTCTATACTAAATATTAATGAGCTCTAATTTTTGAACTCAAACTTAAACCAATAAAACTCGACTATGTTTAGGTCTGGTGATAATTGGACCAAACCGGATGAGCACGTAAGACATGTACTGTGCTATTGAATATAAAATTGAAAGAAACAAAAAATTCCACCAATCAGAGCGCACTGCTACTTAAAATTAAAAACCAAGTGGATCATCGTAAATATAAAATCAATTATTAAAGATTTAAAAAAAATAAATAAAAATAAAAAGTGAATTGCAAGAAGATGAAGGAGAGTACCTGAAACGAGAGAGTGTGAAGCAAGAAAGGTTGTGAGAACTGAGACAAAGTTGAAGATATTCGCTCCTTAATATGCGCATGATAACACGGTGATTGATAAGTGCGTAGGATAACGTACCTTGACTTCCTTTGATTTTATTACCGATGATATTTTCTTACATTTTTAGTAAGGAATTCATCCATTTTGGATTCGTGGCTGTCACTTCTTTATAATAAGTGTTGTTCCCAAGAATCGAATCATCGACTTTGAAATACAATAGAGTTTTACATCACTAGACTAATGTCGAAAGTGATTAATGTCGTGTACTAAATGTTATATTATTACCTATGTGCTTTAATTTACTCATTGTCATTTTTCTACATTATAAAACTATTAAGTCTTAATTACAATTTATTATAAAATAGTTAGAGTGGTTTATATTTGATAATTTGAAGATTTATATTATCTGAATTTGCTTGATAATATTAATTGTATTTTATCTCCGAATTTCAGGGTTGCATGATTATATCCATAGTTGTAGAGTAAATTATCAAGTCTCCACTTTAAATTCATATGTGAATTTATGATGTTGAAACCCCAAATCATCACCTATCTCAAAAAGGAACATAGAAAACAAATGAAATGTTTCATCCTTCTTAATATACATGATAAATTATTATTATTATTATTTGTAATTATCTCTTATAATTTATCTATTTGTGAAATTAATTTCGAACAACTATTGGAGGTTTTCTTGTGAAGATAACCTTTCACTAATTGCTTAACGTGTGAAAATTGTTGTTGTATCCTTACAACAATTGACTGGACTTGGTATATATGTAACAATGGTTCAAATTGCACTAACATGGTTAATCTTAATGACTTAAAATTATGATTTTATTTAAAGTTGGTGAGGAAGATGTGTTATAGTTCATCTAATTATTTATATGGGTTAGTTAGAGGAAACTACTTTAAGCATAGAAAAGGAATATATAGTTGTGGAAATCATCTTCAATATCGGAAAATGAAGTATATTAAAATTAAAAGAAAACAACAATATAATATAATATTTATACATTTCAGATGTAATGATGTAATAATTTTATCCTTAAAAATAAAAGCAAAAATAAGTTGGTGAGAAAGATTGTTATGGTTCATCTAATTATTTCTTATTGGGTTTAATTATAGTGAGTGACCTACTTTTTAAGTAGAGAAAAAAGGATCATATAGGGGTGAAATTCCTCTTCAGTACCCTGTGTTTGAGTGTAATAAGATGAGATATTGTTATGGTATATAGTTCCAGTCTCAATATACTATAGGTTCTTGGGGAAATAAAAATGAGGACCCTATGTTGACAAAAAACAATTAAGTATATGAAACTTCAAGGAATGGCTCCTTTAAAGTACTTAAGTGAAAATGTTCAATGACCAAAATCAATCCAAAAAACTTAGGGATAAGTTAAGCCCAAAGCTATTTTAGCCATAAGGTTTTATCCAATCAATTTAAAACATGGTGCACGATGTACTCTCACATATTTAGCGTCACTTCATATGCTACCTTTTGATTGATTGAAACAAATATATTTAAGTTAAAATTTAATTTTTATAATAATTTTCTGATCAATCATAAGATCATGACACAGAAAATGATACTAAATGTTGGACAACATGTGCATATGGTCGAAAACAACCCCGTTTTTTACATGGTCAGATATCCACCTATCAATTGATGTAATTGGTATAAAAAGAATAGATATTGTGTAGTAATAGTATCTCATAATTTGTTAGGATTTAGGATGAACAAATTATTGAGTATTATTACATATGATTTATCATATATATAATGACAGTATAATTGTTTTTTTATACTGTTGACATATTCTTTGCAATTTATTTATATTATCGATACATCTTCATATGTTATTTATGGACTCTTAAACTAAGTAATACAAACTGATGGTGAATGATGTTATGAATGTAAAAAAATTTACATTATTAGTGTATACATATTAAACTCTATTAGATAATAACTTATTTCTTCAGCCTTTAAAATCTATACACCAAGAGTATAAAGATTTATACATTATTACTATATCATGCATCATTCATACTTTTATTTAATAATCAACAATCAATGATAATTGAAATATGAATGGTGGATGTTAGAATGTCTATGCATACATCTTTCTCTCATTTCTTTTAGCATGCCTAGTTCTCATATTCTAGTTGAATTAGGGAGAGATTCTTGGCTTGGTAGTTGGTACCATACCATATTTCCATTTCATGATACACTTAAAGACGAGTTTCAGGTAGATGATATTGACAAATTTGATCACCATGAAACTTGACTAATGTGCCTCATAATGGATAAAACAAAAAAATTTTGAGAGACCAAATAAGTTACTATATGTAATTTTGCCGATTTGGACTTACTTTTACATGAACTATTTTGCAGACAAGCTTTTGACATTTTGAAGTTTTCAAATGGCAATAAATTGGGAGAATATTCTGATACATGTTCATTGCAACAACATGGTAACATTGCATAAACCAAAATTAAATTGTAAGTAAAAAAGAAGGAAAAAAAAGCAGTTTAGGTATGAAATGGTAATGTTGCAGTTGCATTAGACCTATGGATGTAGCAGTAGTAACTAAACATGCGAATTATTCATCCACACCTTGACATAAGAAACCTATTAAATTCACACCTCCTAAGCTTGAGGCTTCTCCCATTTGAGTGGCTTCACAACTTCCCAAGTGAAGTCAGGGTCATCTCTTCCAAAGTGTCCATAAGCAGCTGTCTTCAGAAACCTGTGGCCACCCCTTTTAAGGTCCAAGTTAATGGTGATCATTCCGGGTCTGAAGTCGAAGTTCTCCTTCACAATTTGAAGAATCTCCTTGTCTGGGATCTTTCCAGTTCCGTAAGTGTCAACAAACACAGACAAGGGCTCAGGAACACCTATGGCATAAGAAACTTGAACAATAGCCCTGCGCGCGAGTCCATTGGCAACAACACTTTTTGCTGCCTGCCTCACAACATAGGCACCACTTCTGTCAACCTTAGTAGGGTCCTTCCCGGAGAATGCACCGCCTCCGTGAGCACCCCAGCCACCATAAGTGTCGATGATAATCTTTCTTCCGGTGAGACCAGCATCACCATGAGGTCCACCGATGACAAATCGGCCAGAAGGGTTAAGGTGAAAGATGGTCTTCTCATCTAGGTACTTCTCAGGAATGACAGGCTTGATAACATGCTCTTTAAGATCAGCAGCAATTTGATCATTAGTGACAGTCTCATCATGCTGGGTAGAAATGAGGACAGTGTGGACTCGAATGGGAACCATGGCACCATTTTCATTGTAGTACTCAACAGTTACTTGTGTCTTACCATCTGGTCTCAGCCATGGGCAGGTGCCATTCTTCCTAACATCGGTAAGCTTAGCTCCTAATTTGGTTGCAAGAACGTGGCTCAATGGCATTAACTCGGGGGTTTCATCAGTGGCATACCCAAACATGTGACCCTGATCACCAGCACCAACCTCCTCTGGTTGCTTAGTGAAGTGGCCATGCACACCCTGAGCAATATCAGGGCTCTGCTGCTCAATGTTGACCAAAACCTTGCACTTGTCAGCATCAAGACCTACATCATCAGAGATGAATCCAATGTTGCGGCACGTGTCTCGAACAATCTTCTCGTAGTCAACATTGGCCTTGGTTGTAATCTCTCCAAAGACCATGACCATGTTAGTCTTGGTGCATGTCTCACAGGCAACCTTGCTGTCAGGATCCTGTTCAAGGCAGGCATCAAGAACTGCATCGGATATCTGATCACACAGCTTGTCAGGGTGACCCTCATTGACAGATTCAGAAGTGAATAGAAAGGTCTCTGCTGCCATTTCTCAAGCTATACAAAAACAACAAACAAAATGTTTAGTATTACTTAACATCAGTAGTTACAAAAGCTTGAAAACCAAATGCATAATTAAATCTTGGGAAAAACAAGCTTACTCATTACTCAGTCTCATCCGTAGTTACAAAGGAATAATGCAGAAGCATATCATTGCTTTTTAAAATACAAGTTGAAAGAAAGAGTTGGAACCTCATGCCAAGATAATAGCTTAACTTTTCTTTTTAAAAGTTTTTGGTTCTGACTATGACAAGATAAAGTATACACTATAATCTAGATTCCCTTCCCTGGGCACAAGATATAAAGGTGGACAGAATCTAATATTGAAATTCAAGAGACATGGGAGCAAGCACAATGAGTCTCTGGACTAACTATCTATGAAAAATAAATTATTTCAATAATTGATTATTGTCATAATCAATTATAATGGAATCAATTTATTATACTTATGTGATGTTTTGCTGAAAATGATTGGTTGTCTAAAAAAATCACTTCATACACTAAATAACCAAAAATAGTATGAAAAGTTATTTAGATAGATAAATAATATTCGGTAGTTTCTTGTGAAATGGGGAAAAGGTTTCAAATAATCAAACAACGTTTTTGAATTACTGCTCAATTTTCATAATCCAGCTTCTTCAAGAATCATCTTCCACGTACAAAAAAACCTTTTTTATAGGTTCTATTTATTTGTCTCATTTCAAAACACACATTTTAAAAAAATAAAAACAAAAACAATTGTGGTGATTTAGATGACAATTATGATATAGTTTTTTCTAATATACCATTTCTATCTTTGTAGCCATTAACGTTTCCACCAATAAATATAGTAATATCAATTAATGCACAATTCTAAATTGAATAGATAATAAATAGGATAAAAAAAATCTTCAAATGGAAAGATAAAAAGGGATACAGGTAGTATATTTTAAGCAAGTTTAATTAAACCCCAAACACTACACACAGTCTTGGTCGAGTAATGTAAGGCGCTGCTAGATACCACGATGACCAAAAGGTCAAAATTCGATTAATGACAGCGACACTTGTTGGGAGGGTCACACACATAGTTCCTTAGCCAAAAGGTGATAGATAGTTGGTAGTACCAAAAAAACCCCAAACACTCAAACAAATAGTTTATGCATAAAAAAATAATCTTTCCCAAATACCATTTCAAAACTCTTGAGTTCCAAATTGAAAATAATCTAATCTTGGACCCCATGATCCTAATCCAACTAAATCAGCCTCAACAAAACTAAAATCACTAGTGAAAAATCATAATACATGAACAGCATCAGATCTAAATAGAAACAAAAAAAAACGAATTGAAAACTTAAAAACCTTTAACAGATCCAGAAACTCAAAAACGGTATAAATTAAATTCAGATCTATAACAATGTTCCAATTTTAAATACTTGAAAAGAAGACAAAGAAGGAAAATGGAACGAGAAGGTTTACGAACCTGGAGCGAGTGAGTAAAAGAGGTTGAAACGAGAGCGCGTGTACAACACTCGCTGAGAATTTGGAATGACTGATGCTAGTTAAGGACACTTATTTATAGGGATGCTAATGGGGTGGGTAAGAATTTACGACTTCACTTTTATATTTATATAATTTATAATAATTAATAGATATTAAAATAGTTATTACATTTAATAATAGTAATGAATTATAATGTATAAATATTTAATCAAAGATAACCAAAAGTATCCTTTCATCATCACCTTTATGGTAAGTAATTAATTTCTTTCAGGATTCTATATGTTTTTCCCAATAAATATCGTTTACATGAATCAAACTTTTTAGTGGAGAGAAAATTTATGAATATGTGATACAAACACCATGATACATAATTAATATATCATTCATTATTCATATATAATAATTTTATTTAATATTCATTAATAAATATTAAAAATGAATAATCTATAATACCATATTACACTATCAATACATAGATTGATGAATGCCACGCACCTTACATGAGGGGTTACCGGGAGAAGTGGTTGGCCGTTAGATTTAACGGCCAAAATGAAGGAATGGGATTTGTTGAGGTTGGTGAGAGATGAAATTTGAGATACCGGATACTGCAGGTCACTCACCAACCCTGACTGGATAAAGATGCTTATTACGTCTTTCTTCCTATAATCATTATTCACTCAATCACTCTTAAAATATAAGGAATTTAAACTAATGATGTAGTCAATATATAAAGAAGAATGCACCGCCTCCGTGAGCACCCCAGCCACCATAAGTGTCGATGATAATCTTTCTTCCGGTGAGACCAGCATCACCATGAGGTCCACCGATGACAAATCGGCCAGAAGGGTTAAGGTGAAAGATGGTCTTCTCATCTAGGTACTTCTCAGGAATGACAGGCTTGATAACATGCTCTTTAAGATCAGCAGCAATTTGATCATTAGTGACAGTCTCATCATGCTGGGTAGAAATGAGGACAGTGTGGACTCGAATGGGAACCATGGCACCATTTTCATTGTAGTACTCAACAGTTACTTGTGTCTTACCATCTGGTCTCAGCCATGGGCAGGTGCCATTCTTCCTAACATCGGTAAGCTTAGCTCCTAATTTGGTTGCAAGAACGTGGCTCAATGGCATTAACTCGGGGGTTTCATCAGTGGCATACCCAAACATGTGACCCTGATCACCAGCACCAACCTCCTCTGGTTGCTTAGTGAAGTGGCCATGCACACCCTGAGCAATATCAGGGCTCTGCTGCTCAATGTTGACCAAAACCTTGCACTTGTCAGCATCAAGACCTACATCATCAGAGATGAATCCAATGTTGCGGCACGTGTCTCGAACAATCTTCTCGTAGTCAACATTGGCCTTGGTTGTAATCTCTCCAAAGACCATGACCATGTTAGTCTTGGTGCATGTCTCACAGGCAACCTTGCTGTCAGGATCCTGTTCAAGGCAGGCATCAAGAACTGCATCGGATATCTGATCACACAGCTTGTCAGGGTGACCCTCATTGACAGATTCAGAAGTGAATAGAAAGGTCTCTGCTGCCATTTCTCAAGCTATACAAAAACAACAAACAAAATGTTTAGTATTACTTAACATCAGTAGTTACAAAAGCTTGAAAACCAAATGCATAATTAAATCTTGGGAAAAACAAGCTTACTCATTACTCAGTCTCATCCGTAGTTACAAAGGAATAATGCAGAAGCATATCATTGCTTTTTAAAATACAAGTTGAAAGAAAGAGTTGGAACCTCATGCCAAGATAATAGCTTAACTTTTCTTTTTAAAAGTTTTTGGTTCTGACTATGACAAGATAAAGTATACACTATAATCTAGATTCCCTTCCCTGGGCACAAGATATAAAGGTGGACAGAATCTAATATTGAAATTCAAGAGACATGGGAGCAAGCACAATGAGTCTCTGGACTAACTATCTATGAAAAATAAATTATTTCAATAATTGATTATTGTCATAATCAATTATAATGGAATCAATTTATTATACTTATGTGATGTTTTGCTGAAAATGATTGGTTGTCTAAAAAAATCACTTCATACACTAAATAACCAAAAATAGTATGAAAAGTTATTTAGATAGATAAATAATATTCGGTAGTTTCTTGTGAAATGGGGAAAAGGTTTCAAATAATCAAACAACGTTTTTGAATTACTGCTCAATTTTCATAATCCAGCTTCTTCAAGAATCATCTTCCACGTACAAAAAAACCTTTTTTATAGGTTCTATTTATTTGTCTCATTTCAAAACACACATTTTAAAAAAATAAAAACAAAAACAATTGTGGTGATTTAGATGACAATTATGATATAGTTTTTTCTAATATACCATTTCTATCTTTGTAGCCATTAACGTTTCCACCAATAAATATAGTAATATCAATTAATGCACAATTCTAAATTGAATAGATAATAAATAGGATAAAAAAAATCTTCAAATGGAAAGATAAAAAGGGATACAGGTAGTATATTTTAAGCAAGTTTAATTAAACCCCAAACACTACACACAGTCTTGGTCGAGTAATGTAAGGCGCTGCTAGATACCACGATGACCAAAAGGTCAAAATTCGATTAATGACAGCGACACTTGTTGGGAGGGTCACACACATAGTTCCTTAGCCAAAAGGTGATAGATAGTTGGTAGTACCAAAAAAACCCCAAACACTCAAACAAATAGTTTATGCATAAAAAAATAATCTTTCCCAAATACCATTTCAAAACTCTTGAGTTCCAAATTGAAAATAATCTAATCTTGGACCCCATGATCCTAATCCAACTAAATCAGCCTCAACAAAACTAAAATCACTAGTGAAAAATCATAATACATGAACAGCATCAGATCTAAATAGAAACAAAAAAAAACGAATTGAAAACTTAAAAACCTTTAACAGATCCAGAAACTCAAAAACGGTATAAATTAAATTCAGATCTATAACAATGTTCCAATTTTAAATACTTGAAAAGAAGACAAAGAAGGAAAATGGAACGAGAAGGTTTACGAACCTGGAGCGAGTGAGTAAAAGAGGTTGAAACGAGAGCGCGTGTACAACACTCGCTGAGAATTTGGAATGACTGATGCTAGTTAAGGACACTTATTTATAGGGATGCTAATGGGGTGGGTAAGAATTTACGACTTCACTTTTATATTTATATAATTTATAATAATTAATAGATATTAAAATAGTTATTACATTTAATAATAGTAATGAATTATAATGTATAAATATTTAATCAAAGATAACCAAAAGTATCCTTTCATCATCACCTTTATGGTAAGTAATTAATTTCTTTCAGGATTCTATATGTTTTTCCCAATAAATATCGTTTACATGAATCAAACTTTTTAGTGGAGAGAAAATTTATGAATATGTGATACAAACACCATGATACATAATTAATATATCATTCATTATTCATATATAATAATTTTATTTAATATTCATTAATAAATATTAAAAATGAATAATCTATAATACCATATTACACTATCAATACATAGATTGATGAATGCCACGCACCTTACATGAGGGGTTACCGGGAGAAGTGGTTGGCCGTTAGATTTAACGGCCAAAATGAAGGAATGGGATTTGTTGAGGTTGGTGAGAGATGAAATTTGAGATACCGGATACTGCAGGTCACTCACCAACCCTGACTGGATAAAGATGCTTATTACGTCTTTCTTCCTATAATCATTATTCACTCAATCACTCTTAAAATATAAGGAATTTAAACTAATGATGTAGTCAATATATAAAGATTACGCCATATTTAAATATATATATATATATATATATATATATATATATATACTACTATTACGGTAAAAAAAATTATTATGTCACTTCATCTTTCATCACTTATATATTAATTAATTTTTTTTAGGTAAAAGTAATAAAAATGTAATATTTAAATCGTGACACTATAAATATTTATATATAATCAGCTTATTATTTATATTATTTATTATTCATTTATATAATTTTTATTTAAGAATCAATAATGATTGAAAATAAATGTTACATGATAATAATAGTATATAAAATATTACACATTTAGTAAATAAATTTTTTTCTCAAGTAATAAATAGGAATGATGAATGATAAATTGGGAGCAAAAAAATCTTTGGTAGAGTAGAATTGGAGAGGAGAAAAAAAGGGTATTCACTTCACTCAATAAAGTTAATGCACACATATTAAGATATTAGTAGAAAATATTGTATTTTGACAAGGACATTCTTATTTATTTCTTATGAGATAAGAAAAGTTGAAGTTAATTAGAAAAAATGATGTAGGTATTAATAATGTACTATGTCACTCACTATTCATATTTAATCATACATCATTTATATTTAATTATTATTGTCTTTTAAATAAAACTAATACAAAAATGGCCTAACCAAGAAGATATGAGATCACATGCCTATTCTACAAGACAGTCACGCCGCCTGAATAACACATACCTATACTACATGATTGTCACATTGCTTGAACAACACAGACTACTAGTACTAAGTTGAACATGTCGTCTGAACTTTGTGTCATCCTATATCATGTGATGGGGATAGATTTAATGTAGATTAAGACAGCTGAGACGCATGACAAAACGACATACCCTAGATAAAACACTATACCACACAAAGTACGAGTATTAGGTTCACCCAACCCATATAAAGCAATTCATACTTGTTTGGGACAGACCTGACATGATAGGATAATTTATCAAGTCAATAGCATCTACGAGAGAGTATTTCATGTTAGCTCCTCTATAAATAAAGGAGGTCTCTCATAAGGAAGTTAACCCTTGATATTCTCTCGTATATTCCTACATCTTATTTCTCTCTATATATTTTCACATAAATTGACTTAAACATCGATGAGTCTTTTGATATATATGTCTACATGCTTCCAAATCACCTATTTTTCATGTGTTGTTTTTGTTGTGAGTGTGTAATTTGTAGATATTCCTTTTCCTTCATGCTTAACTTGCAAGGGGACAAAAAAAGAGGGTAAAGTGAATGTGAATAGAAGAAATAACACAACGTGCTTCATTATGGATCATGTATTTTTCTTTTATTGTTTTTTTAATTTGTTACCTTTTTTTCCCTTCATAGTGAAGGACTAAACTTTACATTATGTGGACAGAATACATTGCTTCCCTCAATCTCATGCTGATTATTTGCTAGTGACACCTTTCAAATCTTATGTTTTATTAGCTAGTGACAACTTCAATAGAACATGATGGAACTTGGGAGTGCAAATAATGAGAGATTCTCTTATATTCACACAGGTTCCTAGATAATCTAAGTAAAAGAAATATATAAGTATGTTTAACATTATATTTTCAAAAAATTGATCCAAAATCTTAAAACATTGTACTAAATTGACTCGGGACATTAAAACATTGTATCAATTTAAAATATTGTCTTGAAGCATTATATCAATTTAAAATGTTGACTTAAGACAAATATTTATTGATGCATCCACTTATATACGTTTTCTCCACACTATATGTAACTTTTTAATACATTAATTCATACTTTAAATATTCAACACAAACTAAGTAGAAAAGAATATAGATCCGAATCTTGATATTAGGAATCAGATCTCCATAAATGTGACAGCATTATTTTATATTGATGTAATGCATATAGAGTTGGATACGCGACTAGTTATTACAACTTGCTATAACCAACCAAAACACAAGTTGCTATTTATTTCATATTTGTTTTTGAAAGAGAAAGGAAAATAATTTAGGCTTTTATGTTTAAGTGTGTTTGTGTCGGTGAATACGAATCTAATAATAATGGGTTATGTATAATTAATTGTGTACATGTAGCTTTCACAAAATTGTGTATCCATGTGGATTGCGCGGCCATTTAATGACTTTGGAACTATACACGTGAATTTTCTTTTGTACTCACTACATTATAAATTTTTTAATATAAAAGTTGAATATAGTTTAAGCAATATAAGCTCATTTAATGCATATTAGAAATTGAACTAAAAATGGAATAAATACGGGATGAATATTATTTTAGTATTACTACTAAGAGTATATTCTCATTCTTTTAGGATACAGAACTAATCCCTTTCGGAATGCATGACTATCCTTCCCAACAAGTGTTGCTCCTAGGAATCGAACATTTGACCTTTTCTAAATGAATATGAGGAGTAGTAAATAAAGATATAATAAAAAAAATATAAATATGTATTGACTATTGAGTTTATAAAATATCAAGAAATATAAAATAGCATGAAAAAATCAATACATCAAAAGTTTTGGAAATGAGTAAAACAATGAGGATCTAAGTGTTTTTTGTTTCAATTAAAAATGTGTTTGTTGTTTGCTTCATTTCAACTAATAAACTTTCTTGTGCTATTCTTTTGACTTAGGAACCTAATTGTAGAGTATGTTACCCTAGTTTTGCATGAAGTTCCTCCCCAAATTGTAGGGTAATGATGAGGGCCCAATGCAAGTTATTAAGGTCATTTCAGTCAAGCTGGTTCCCATCACCTCAAAATCTCCTCACATTGACATAGTTAGAGGAAAGGAGGCTTCAAAGACCACCAAGTTGTAAGCCCATAACAGAGAGGTAGGAGTGTAAAGGCACTGACCAAATCACCTAGCTTTGGATTTATGTTTGGATGTATTATTGAAAGAAATTGAAAAGGATAGATACCACTCTAACTCTATTGTTTAAGTATATTGTGAATAATTTATGATAGAACATTATAACATCGTTCGATACATGTAGCCGATCTCACCTAGTAGGATAAAAACTTGGTTGTTGTTGTTGGATATGAATGAAGTTTAGGTTGCCTTCCACTACTTTTCATCAATCTAAACACAGCCTTCATCTTTTTTAGTTGCTATTGCCTCACAATGTTCAGCTTTGTGAGTGTGGTACAATGCTAAAATATTCAGCAAAGAGGGTTCACAAATCTTGGGAACCTAAAGTTCAATTAAATACACATGAGCTAAGTCAAGTTACCCTTATGACTTCATTTCCAGCATAAATTAAGTACCATAGGCCTTTGAAAACCTAAGAGTGGAAAGAGAAAAAGGGAGGCCAGGTTTTGTTGCTGGGATCAATCTGTTAACAAGAATATGGTACCTAGTAAAAAATACATAATTTAACTTGCTAACCTACAAATGTCATTTTACTAATGAGATATATCTGTGTTCTAAACATGATTATTCTAGAACTGTTGTACATATATTCTTACAAGATACATGTAGCAATCACAGACCATTTTGCCAAAAACTCGAGATTACCAGCTAGATCGGTTCATCAGAACATGGTTAGGAAAAATGCACCTCCATAAGTAATTCTGATGCAATAAAATAAAACAACAGCAATCACTCCATTACCAGACATCAGCCTCATATCAGGATTCTGAAAAGTCAACTATTTGCATTCCTCTTCCAGCAACAGCAATCTGATAATGATTCCTGCAAAATACAGAAGCAAATAATTCAGAGAAAGCACAATATGATATATCTATCATCCAATCTGGTCATCCTCTCATGCATAACAATTACCTGCCACAAGCTCTAGCGGATAGCGCTTCTGGCTCTGGCACACTAACTACTAGATGTGCATGCTCAATTAGTTTACTCTCCCGTAGATGCCAGCATCGGACCCGCTGATCAAGTCCGGTCGAAAACACCCAAGATCCATCAGTCCAGACACCTTCATAAAACAAAAGCTGATTGAGAATTTGTGATATGTTTGATCAAACTTAAAAACAAATAGTAGTTGATGTGCATATGCATTTCCAATAATTGACTTCAACTTTAAAGTGTGGTTTAGATGGACATGGTTTACATGGACCATAAATGAAATATTTAGCAAAATAATAGCATACGCAAGTTATTAGCGGATCTGCAACAGACAAGTATCTCCGTGAACAAAAACTGCTGTAAATGGAATTACAGACTTATATTCAAATTAAGCCAAGATACTAGATGAAGGAACCAAAAAAATTAAAGTCAGAAAGACAAAGGAAGCATCGGATCAAACAAAGACTAACATGCTTACTATTTTCTATATACGGAAAAAATGTAGATAGAATTGAGAAGTATAATTATACAGCATTACCTTTCACAGAAGCGCTGTGGGCCGACGGAATATTTTCATGAATTAAGAATCTGATCTGATAATTGATATCCTTTTCATTTTCAGGTTCAGAGACCAAATGTGTTATATCCGGAGCCATAACTTCACTACTTAAATTTGTTGATTTAAGTGAAAATTCAACTATAAGATGATTAAGTGCTTGATCATCACCCCCACTAATTATACTGTATACATGACAACTGTCAGTAGTGTGGCCACCCTTTATCTCTGAAACATGGAGACAGTTAACCCCAGATTGGTGAATATTTTGCATATGGCGTAGAGGCTGTATTTCACATACTTCCACTGACGAATTATCAGTCTTAATTTCTGACTCAGGGGAAGCTGTATCCATGGCTTGAGAAGAAACCATCTTGCTATCTTCAGAATCGTTAGGCGTTGGAGGGCTCCCATGTGTAGCACAAGTTATGCTTTTGGTCTTGTCTTTGGATTTGGATTTTGAGGTGACCAGACCGCTGCCTTGTTTTTTCTTCCGCAAGTCACTCCTTAAAGACCTCCACAATCTACCACCCTGACTCCCTCTCCCAGTGCGTGGACGTTTTTGACAATCAAAAAACTTCTCTACATCATAAACTGAAACCCGCTGCATAAAAGCTTCAACGCTGCCAGTTAGGTCCCAAAAAGCAACACTCCCATCAGTGGACCCACTAATCACAATGTAAATATTTCCAACACGGACATTTTCTGCAAAAGAAGGTTCATACTCAGGATGGAAATAAATAAAGCACGGAAATGGATCATACACACAACATATGTGAGGAAGGACCTCAAAAATCATTCTAGTGTGTAGATTATACAGTACTAGATATGAGAAAGGAACAGTGGAGTCATCAAAACAAATAATATCTGTCATTTCATATACTGAGCATGACGCAATACATCAAATTACCAAAATTCAAGCAATGTCATTACATACAACTTTACCATTATTAGCAGTGGATGCATTTAGTTGGAATAAGATTTTAGAAAAGACAACCACATCCACAAACCAGAAAACTGAATTTTATAAAAAGAAAGCATTGCAGACACTTTTAATTAGATTCCAACTACTCAAGTATCAACCTAATTATTCCAATCCCATATACAGCCAATACCCTAGGAATGTAACTTATTATCCTAATTGGCGCAGCGATAAGGTTGTTGTTTAGTGACCATGAGGTTCCTAGAAATAGTCTATCCGCTAGCAGGGTAAGACTACATACATCTACCCTCCTCATACCTCACCCCAATAAGTGGGAGCCTGCTAAAAGGATCTTTGGACTGTTAATAGCAGTCCCATTATCTTAAGTAAGCCCAAACATCGAGACAATTTCTTCTTTTTGAACTTAGGCTTTCTCGATGGCAGTACAAGCATAGTCTTTTAACCATTGATTGTGATTACCAGGCAACGGGTAACGACAGCTGAAACATTTTGAAGAGATAAACATAGAAATAATATGGGATATTACAAGTAAACTTCCACATCCACGAGAAAGGAAAGGATTTGAAGAGCAACAACACTTGCCAGCAATCACTAGATGATCATACAAACCTTTATAAGGCTTATGTACGGGAAAGATGATATGTTGCAATGACAAAACAGGTGCCAATAAAGGAACCAGCAAAGCGACATCGAACCTGCCATCAGTCCAAAGAAAAGGAGACATGTAAGATGTAACAAGAAAAAAAGCAGAGAATAAATTATCAATGAATTTGCTAGGAGTAATTGTAAATACCATAAGCGAAAGGGCAAAATTAAAGCCCGTAACATAAGTGTAGCATCTGAACAAGCAACAACAACAAAGCAGACCGATATTCTGAAAGATATACGATACAGGTTAGTTTCAGTTTTACTTGTGGGGTTGATTTGAGTTTTAAAAAAACAGTCAAGAAAGCAAGCATTAGGCATCTCCTCTCACCTGGAACTAGCACATTTAACAAGAAAAGCAGTGACGGCAAGATATCTCCAGTCATCCTCATACTTATCTCTGACCAAGTTCATCATTCCCCTTTCAGAAAAGGGTGATTGAGGTTTCGCATTATTAGAAACATTTTCAATAACACCGTTATCCACATCACTAACTGGATATTTGTGTGTGGTAGAGTATTTGGCTGGCATGTCAGTGGAAAGCCACTGGAATGTCATTGAACCCAACAAGCTTGACTCATCAACTTCTTTTGAATTGTACTGATGATCAGTTTCCGGTCTCCTATTTTTTAGTACCCAAGAAGTTAAGACACGCTTCGCACCTACTGATATCAGTAAGGTCGGATTATCTTTCTCCTCATCAGCAGCATTCAAGTCACCCTTCGCATCAGAAACATCATCTGTATATGATGAAATAGTGTATAATTTTGATACACAACAAATTGATCTTACAGCTGACCCTCCAACATGTTCACCAAGCAATTTTGATGCCGACCAATTTCCAATACCTGGAGAATACCTTTACCAAATAGACACATTATAATAAGGTACTCGAGCCAGTTTAAAGAAAGAAGATAATAATGGTCTTACCAAGTCAACCTGACAGTTCCATCTTCACACCCAGTTGCAATCCAACTTGATTTAGATAATAAAGTATGCTTATAATTATCTCCAAGAAGCATATCATCATAGATAAAGCACAAAGAATGTATCTCTCTCCCATGGAATTGCATATGCAAACTCTGAGGGTATATCTTCCTATCTCTATCATGAGTCCAGTGTCTATGTATATGTATCATTTCATCCTGTAATAATTGGCATTATTTGTTAGGGCTATACAGAAAGTATGATTGTGATAACAGAAATGAAAATCACCAAGGACAAAATAGGCCTAGCTTCTCATGAAGTTGGGGCTAGTAATGCTTAGAAAAAGCTAAAATTAGTGCTACCAATTCCGCAGAGTTTCAACATTAAATTTAATCTTTACCAACACCCATATTATTGAAAGGAAAAAATAGAGCAAATGGTACCTAAACAATCAGGAAAAAGTTCCTTTCTGATCCCTATAGATATGGTCTGGGAAATTTTGAAATCTAAAGACTAAGAAATCAATAAGGTAAGCAGATTCAATCTAGCATTTTATTAAACTTCACTCTCCCATCCTCTTCATAAGGCTCAGCTCAACCAATAAAAAGGGTGAGTAATTGAAGCTGAAAAATTCTTATGGAACTCATATTAAAAAGCCCAATCAACAAGTAAAAAAAAAACCAACAATGATATCACATATAAAGCACTACAGCAATCACACAGGTATTTTAACAAGGGTGTAACTTTGAGTTGGAGCAGCAAGATAATGCTCAAACAAATGTCAATGGCTAACTGAACTTGTATAATAGTTAAGAGTTCAAGGCAGAAAACAAACCTTGACAAAGGCAAAGCAGTTTTTCATCTCTGGTACGTCACCAAGATAATAGGAATGAGGACGACGCCATCCTCCACAAGAAATTTTCATCACCTGCTAATGGCATGCACTTAATTATCCCAACCATAAATGGTGGTAATGGTATGCAGCAATACATAACATAAATATTAACTAAGCAGAGAAGAAGAAAGA
This sequence comes from Lupinus angustifolius, assembly GCF_001865875.1. NCBI lineage: Eukaryota > Viridiplantae > Streptophyta > Magnoliopsida > Fabales > Fabaceae > Lupinus > Lupinus angustifolius. The sequence goes on along the minus strand of NC_032010.1, from coordinate 1,956,948 downwards.
GAAACAGTAGTTTTAGTACCTTATTCTCATTAGCTAAGTTCCATACTATGAAGTCTACTGATGCAAAACCAGCTGCATAGCTGCTTGACGAGGAATCAGCAGAGTTGTTATTGACAGAAACGTGTTCAATCAATGTCAACTCTTTCACTTGTTTCATCCCCGTAAATTGCAAATTCTGCATATCTTTATCATATTCCAGATAGCATATACAACCATCTGCTCCGGTCTGAACATGAATGAAAGTCAACAATTAGAAAAAAATTAAAGAACGTCCATAATTGCCTTGGGAGTTAGAATATTAGCGGTGCTCTTAATGTCATTGTTTGGGAAATAGTTGAAATGACTTGAATGAGAGTGATGAATAGTTAAACTTACTGAGCATATCTCAATCTGATTGTAACCAAACTTAGTCACATAAACACTGGACACACTTGAAATCCCATGAACTCCTTTGAAATGATTAACAGGAAGTACCTTCACTTCTTGAGTAACATATGTGCCCAAAACTAGATTCTTCAGCAAAGGGAACAGAACTATATTACCACGTACATCTCCACATGCTAGGACCTGAAGAAATTACGATCCAGTTTGCAAATGAGTTTCCATTTTTACATTATAAGCTAGTTATACTTGAATGATAACATCTTAAAAGTGCATATGAAAAATATCATGTGTCCCTGTTCCTCATGGTTATTGAACAATGGCATATCAAGGCTCATCGTCCCCCTCTTCACAAAAGCAGTTTATTTTGTTAAAAGACCGATCTAAGTGAAACGTAGAGTATACCACATAACATTAATAATGAATACTGAACAGTGAAGATGTCAAAATTCCAACTCATCCCAGAATAAAAAATGACAGAAGATGGATAGATGAATACCTCTTCCTCCATGCTTGCATCCAAACACATTATTCGCATTCCATAACTTGATATGAATTCTGCTATATGTGATACACTGTTGCTGCTCATGGAGCTCTGAAGGTTGTATTGTGAAGGGTCAGGCAACCTCCAGAGTTTCAATGTTCCTCTAGGATCAGCTGTGAAGACATACCTACACAAATTTGTGTCACCAAAGAACAATAATATTTTATTAATTTAAAACAGAGAAAAAAGAAATACAATAAAACAAAAGAATAGTTTAAGCACAAGACTGTGCAAACTGCATGAGGTAAATTATTTATGATTACACTATAATATGCATACTAGATGAAACTATGGGATCATTATACAGCATAACTTGGAATGCTCTTATGACTGCCAACCAAAAAGGATAGATGATGTGAACTAATTAGCATTAAGAGTTTTTCCTTTCCCTTATTAAATTTTCATTAGTTCATAATAATGTGGCATACGTGGGTGTTTTTTTTTCCATGAGTTATACTCAGTTTAATAGTGAGGCCAGAAGGATCAGTTCACATCTCATCAACATGCAACAGGTATCTGTGCATAGTTTAAGGTCTCAATACTTTAAGACGTTCTTAATGAAAGATAAGAGAAGGTCACTACCTACATCCCAGAGATTTGCACCAATAGGCACCCAACAGCTGTCTCTCAATTTCAGCTGGCCAGGTAATGCTCGATCTCACAGTAGGAGTACAATTGACATTAGCAACTTCAATAACTGTCATATTTCCTTTACCATCTCCAATAGCAATCCAATCGTCAACACCACATTCAAGTTCAAATGAATCCATCGACAATAAATCCATACAGACAATTGGTGCCCTGTTGCTGACCTGGAAAAGTTGATTCCACTGAGCACCTCCAGAACTACATAATTTTGCATGGTAGAGATAACCATGATTGGTAGAAACATAAAGAGTATCCTGACGGGAAAAACGCAGACATCGAACATATTCACTTTTGCTGCGAAAAATAAACAAGCAAAAAAGCTAGTCAACATGAAAGTCGGTAAATACAACTGAATAGGGACAAAGGCATCAAAAATCAGTTCAACAGTGTGTACTGTTGGTGGGCATCATAAATGATCTTATCACATTTGATAATCCTACCTGTCTGTGAGTCCATTATGCTCCAACACATTAGGCATGCTAACGGAAAACATCTCTGTCTCACCAGGGGAGCCTTGTGCTGCTGCAAGGCCTTTCATAGGAACACGAGGCCGATGCACTTTAATAGCAGAGTCAAACCCAGCGGTTATCAGAATTGACAAATTTGGGTCGTACAAACATCTCCATATACCTCTTCCTCTATACATAGCAAAGAACACAATTAATTATTCCTCTAATTTTAAAATAAGCTATAAATAACTTACTTAGGATAAATAGTAAAAAACTTGTAGGAAAGAAATCCTAAAAGATAATCTAGGATACTCAAAAATATTCTAAAATATAAAAAAAACGACATTATGAGATTTTTTACATATACTCTAACAATTATAACCAATCAAGAATTCATGTTTACAATTTACATGTGATCCTTAATGATTTGCAGCTGTTCACCATTGACTCCCCATACACGACATGTACAATCCTCACTGGCAGTAACAATCAACTGCAAGAAGCCCATGATAAAATGGGGAGAATTTTTAATTTCAGAAGTAAATATAAATGAAAACCTAACTAGAAGACCATACCATGACGAAGACATAAGTTACTTGTTTCAGAAACTACAGTATAATACAAGTAAACATAATAATTGATAATATCAGCAAAAGCCCAGTTCTTATGGCAAAAAGTCACAATCACAAAAATGACAACTGCGGTGGCAAAATGATACAAGGATTTAAAATAGAAGCACTGCTGAAAGAGTTTGGTGTTAGATGCCAAATTTGACACCCCCTATTTATTTTTGTGAAAGACTTTTCCATTAAACAAAAACTAAAAAAATTACTGTCAATGGTTTATTCTGTTACCAATTGTATTACACAGGTTTTGTAATGAAATAAAAATTATATTATAATTTAACTATGTGGTTTATTTGTTTGTAGAAAGCAATCAGTTGAAAGGGAAAATTTGGAAAATAATAACTTGGCACAAACTGGAAACAATCAACAAAATGACACTAAATAATAATTGTCCTTTTTAGTTGTTGGACTGAGAGGCACATAATATAAAGATAGGAAGTTAAACAAAATCAGTAAACATATTTTTTCTTAGAAATTTTTCATAAGCATGACACAAAGCCCATACTCTATTTTTTGTTGCTTTCATATGCTAAAAGATGATACTTAAATTAACAAAGAGAAAGCACTGAACAGCACCAAATGACTTACAAAATCAGAAATACAGCAGTCCCAAACTCGAGCATTGTGACCAAATAAGACTAGGGCAACGGGGTCGTGGCATAAAGAATCTTGCCTTTCAATAGGAACATCCCAGACACGTGCACTGCATTAATAAAAGAAGAGACTATTCATGGCATGGGTCATTATCTCACTAAAAATGAACATTAATCAGCAGTACAGTATGACCTAAAAACTGACTCACCTACGGTCATCAGAGACAGATAGCAGTTTAGATCCACAAGACGACCATGCTATTCGGAAAATTGAGCCTTCATGTCCAATAAGTTTACATATATGAACAGCCTCATACAGTTGGTCTTTTGGTGGGAAGCAAATGGAGAATGAATCGCTCTGGTTGTAATGGTCTTCTCCACGTCTTGAAGATTTATTGTGATGAGAAGCCACTTTCCAGACAATAATCTGGCCAAAACCAAATTCTTTAAAGTAATTAAAAAGATAGAAATGTGAAATTGTGAACACATTTAACAAGGATACTAGCAAGTGTTTAGTACAATACTTATATTATGAAGAAAACTAAGTAATAATTACGTAAAAGATATAGATACAACATATAAAATAGATTCTTCATGCTTGAACTTAAAAAAATGTAGTCAAGAGTTATATCATGGCTGTAGCGCAGGAATTATATTATTCGGTAAGGATGATGATAGGTACCAGCTATAATAATAGAAAATTGAAATGATTCTGCAACAATTGGTACCAAACAACCTGAGCATATCTCAATCTGATTGTAACCAAACTTAGTCACATAAACACTGGACACACTTGAAATCCCATGAACTCCTTTGAAATGATTAACAGGAAGTACCTTCACTTCTTGAGTAACATATGTGCCCAAAACTAGATTCTTCAGCAAAGGGAACAGAACTATATTACCACGTACATCTCCACATGCTAGGACCTGAAGAAATTACGATCCAGTTTGCAAATGAGTTTCCATTTTTACATTATAAGCTAGTTATACTTGAATGATAACATCTTAAAAGTGCATATGAAAAATATCATGTGTCCCTGTTCCTCATGGTTATTGAACAATGGCATATCAAGGCTCATCGTCCCCCTCTTCACAAAAGCAGTTTATTTTGTTAAAAGACCGATCTAAGTGAAACGTAGAGTATACCACATAACATTAATAATGAATACTGAACAGTGAAGATGTCAAAATTCCAACTCATCCCAGAATAAAAAATGACAGAAGATGGATAGATGAATACCTCTTCCTCCATGCTTGCATCCAAACACATTATTCGCATTCCATAACTTGATATGAATTCTGCTATATGTGATACACTGTTGCTGCTCATGGAGCTCTGAAGGTTGTATTGTGAAGGGTCAGGCAACCTCCAGAGTTTCAATGTTCCTCTAGGATCAGCTGTGAAGACATACCTACACAAATTTGTGTCACCAAAGAACAATAATATTTTATTAATTTAAAACAGAGAAAAAAGAAATACAATAAAACAAAAGAATAGTTTAAGCACAAGACTGTGCAAACTGCATGAGGTAAATTATTTATGATTACACTATAATATGCATACTAGATGAAACTATGGGATCATTATACAGCATAACTTGGAATGCTCTTATGACTGCCAACCAAAAAGGATAGATGATGTGAACTAATTAGCATTAAGAGTTTTTCCTTTCCCTTATTAAATTTTCATTAGTTCATAATAATGTGGCATACGTGGGTGTTTTTTTTTCCATGAGTTATACTCAGTTTAATAGTGAGGCCAGAAGGATCAGTTCACATCTCATCAACATGCAACAGGTATCTGTGCATAGTTTAAGGTCTCAATACTTTAAGACGTTCTTAATGAAAGATAAGAGAAGGTCACTACCTACATCCCAGAGATTTGCACCAATAGGCACCCAACAGCTGTCTCTCAATTTCAGCTGGCCAGGTAATGCTCGATCTCACAGTAGGAGTACAATTGACATTAGCAACTTCAATAACTGTCATATTTCCTTTACCATCTCCAATAGCAATCCAATCGTCAACACCACATTCAAGTTCAAATGAATCCATCGACAATAAATCCATACAGACAATTGGTGCCCTGTTGCTGACCTGGAAAAGTTGATTCCACTGAGCACCTCCAGAACTACATAATTTTGCATGGTAGAGATAACCATGATTGGTAGAAACATAAAGAGTATCCTGACGGGAAAAACGCAGACATCGAACATATTCACTTTTGCTGCGAAAAATAAACAAGCAAAAAAGCTAGTCAACATGAAAGTCGGTAAATACAACTGAATAGGGACAAAGGCATCAAAAATCAGTTCAACAGTGTGTACTGTTGGTGGGCATCATAAATGATCTTATCACATTTGATAATCCTACCTGTCTGTGAGTCCATTATGCTCCAACACATTAGGCATGCTAACGGAAAACATCTCTGTCTCACCAGGGGAGCCTTGTGCTGCTGCAAGGCCTTTCATAGGAACACGAGGCCGATGCACTTTAATAGCAGAGTCAAACCCAGCGGTTATCAGAATTGACAAATTTGGGTCGTACAAACATCTCCATATACCTCTTCCTCTATACATAGCAAAGAACACAATTAATTATTCCTCTAATTTTAAAATAAGCTATAAATAACTTACTTAGGATAAATAGTAAAAAACTTGTAGGAAAGAAATCCTAAAAGATAATCTAGGATACTCAAAAATATTCTAAAATATAAAAAAAACGACATTATGAGATTTTTTACATATACTCTAACAATTATAACCAATCAAGAATTCATGTTTACAATTTACATGTGATCCTTAATGATTTGCAGCTGTTCACCATTGACTCCCCATACACGACATGTACAATCCTCACTGGCAGTAACAATCAACTGCAAGAAGCCCATGATAAAATGGGGAGAATTTTTAATTTCAGAAGTAAATATAAATGAAAACCTAACTAGAAGACCATACCATGACGAAGACATAAGTTACTTGTTTCAGAAACTACAGTATAATACAAGTAAACATAATAATTGATAATATCAGCAAAAGCCCAGTTCTTATGGCAAAAAGTCACAATCACAAAAATGACAACTGCGGTGGCAAAATGATACAAGGATTTAAAATAGAAGCACTGCTGAAAGAGTTTGGTGTTAGATGCCAAATTTGACACCCCCTATTTATTTTTGTGAAAGACTTTTCCATTAAACAAAAACTAAAAAAATTACTGTCAATGGTTTATTCTGTTACCAATTGTATTACACAGGTTTTGTAATGAAATAAAAATTATATTATAATTTAACTATGTGGTTTATTTGTTTGTAGAAAGCAATCAGTTGAAAGGGAAAATTTGGAAAATAATAACTTGGCACAAACTGGAAACAATCAACAAAATGACACTAAATAATAATTGTCCTTTTTAGTTGTTGGACTGAGAGGCACATAATATAAAGATAGGAAGTTAAACAAAATCAGTAAACATATTTTTTCTTAGAAATTTTTCATAAGCATGACACAAAGCCCATACTCTATTTTTTGTTGCTTTCATATGCTAAAAGATGATACTTAAATTAACAAAGAGAAAGCACTGAACAGCACCAAATGACTTACAAAATCAGAAATACAGCAGTCCCAAACTCGAGCATTGTGACCAAATAAGACTAGGGCAACGGGGTCGTGGCATAAAGAATCTTGCCTTTCAATAGGAACATCCCAGACACGTGCACTGCATTAATAAAAGAAGAGACTATTCATGGCATGGGTCATTATCTCACTAAAAATGAACATTAATCAGCAGTACAGTATGACCTAAAAACTGACTCACCTACGGTCATCAGAGACAGATAGCAGTTTAGATCCACAAGACGACCATGCTATTCGGAAAATTGAGCCTTCATGTCCAATAAGTTTACATATATGAACAGCCTCATACAGTTGGTCTTTTGGTGGGAAGCAAATGGAGAATGAATCGCTCTGGTTGTAATGGTCTTCTCCACGTCTTGAAGATTTATTGTGATGAGAAGCCACTTTCCAGACAATAATCTGGCCAAAACCAAATTCTTTAAAGTAATTAAAAAGATAGAAATGTGAAATTGTGAACACATTTAACAAGGATACTAGCAAGTGTTTAGTACAATACTTATATTATGAAGAAAACTAAGTAATAATTACGTAAAAGATATAGATACAACATATAAAATAGATTCTTCATGCTTGAACTTAAAAAAATGTAGTCAAGAGTTATATCATGGCTGTAGCGCAGGAATTATATTATTCGGTAAGGATGATGATAGGTACCAGCTATAATAATAGAAAATTGAAATGATTCTGCAACAATTGGTACCAAACAACATATTTATTGTGTCATGAGAGCTGCAAGATTGCAGTGTACATGAAGTATTACTGTATAAGAAAGTGCAGAAAAAGAAATAACAAGAAAATAAGGACAAGTTCCCTGGATTCCCTAGTGACAATATCACTCCTTTCTACCCAATTATTGCCTGCCTCAGTCCCCTCCCCCTCTGCCTTCTTATTCCCCTTCTCCTCTGATTTCTGAATCATCCTTTCCACTCTCTTGCTGCCAGGTGTCCAGTTTGTTAGGAACATGTGTAGCCAACCCCTTTTTAATTGTTTCCCTCTTTCTCTTTCCTTCTTCTTTGGTACACCTTAGTAATTACTAGTCCACCAGATGATAATTGTGATTCACTTAAACTGTTTTAGTGTTTTTGCATTGAGATTTTTTGTGCTAGTCCATAGAAATCAAGAAGGACTGTTTCAACAACTGGAGCATGAATTGCTCTGATGACCAATGAGGAGGAAATACATTAATAGGTAGAATCAGAGATTAGGAGTCATGCCACCTCCACAAGTATCACCAGCAAGACTCTATTTTAGAAAGAATCAAAGAGAGACTTGCAGAGTCGCAGAAGAATGTTTAAGATAATTTGAGTAACTCTATATTGTCTTTTATTTACAAGCGCTACTATAATTATATAATACCAGTACGTCCCTTACCTCATTAAATATTGTACCAGATGCAATACGTAGATCTTCAAGATTATGACCCCATAAACGCATTGAGTACAAAAGGCACCGTACTGAGATAAAATAACAAAAGTACTCATTAGAAAAAGGTCAATAAAGAACCAATACATGTCATGAAGTTGAGACTAACCTGGGGATTGGATCTTGAGAACCGTGATAGATTTGGAGATATCCCAGATATGAACTGAATGGTCGCTACATCCTATGGCGAGAAAATGGCCGTCTACGTTGGAATCAGATAAGCATCCCTAGTACCGAAGGAAGACAAGTTAGAACAAAACAAGAGCATTCATTATTCAATACTGGTTATTCATTAGGAGAAATTACACTGACCTCCCTTAAGGTTTGACTTAACTATTCCATCATCCCTTACACTCACCTCACCTTTCAGGGGAGATCAGTGTAATGATAACATAAACCTCAAGGGAGGTTCGTGCAATTTCTAGAACAAAAAGGGTGATAGGTGCTATGAAGCACAGATACAACACAGGACACAGACACAGACAGGGATAAGTCAAATTCTAAAAATGATAGGACATGACACTATAAAATTAATATAATATTAACATAAAAACATAAATCTTAAATTACAAGAGACGAATAACATTTTAAAAGTAAGCAGAAGCCATCGTAAACAAAATATAATGCTAACATCTATCTAATTAGTGTGTCTTTTCCATTTATAGTGATATAAATAAACATCTAGAATAGTAAATGTAAAATGTTGTAGAGTACTGCTAAATGTTTGAAAGTACAAGACATAAATAGTGTCCAACAAGAACAGGACAAGATAAGTGTTTTGAAGTGTCTGTAGTGTAATTAAGTCAAAACTCATACAAGGTCACTGTAACGTCTCCTATTTGTAATTCATAATTATAATGCACATTTTGTCACTTTATCATTCATTATTGATTTAATTCGTGATTCTGAAAAGAAGAGACTGAAATTATGGCGAATTGAGTACCTTGAGGAAGCAAACATCCAAAACCCAGTGACCAAACTTTGGCAACAAATGAATGAGTGTCAAGTGTGGAACAGTATCAAAGGAGAAGCTAAATAGTTTAACTCTTGTTTCCCCAAACACGGCAATTAGGGAAGGTTGTAGGAAACTCGACGTAATTCCATGCACACGAATCCCCTGGAATACAGAGAATGACCTCATAACCTTTCCTTCATCTAAGTCGTACACCATAATTTCCGAACCCAAACCTGTTGTTAACCATTAAGGAGGGTCAAACAAATCAAATACAAACAATGCTAGACACTCATTAGATAGCTGACTCATGTTATTTAATGAATCACACATAAAAGTAATAAAAATGGGGACTCAGAAACCAAGAGATGTTCCCCGAAAAGGTGAATGTAGCCTAATCCTCACACTCATTAGTTAGTCTTTTAAAGGTGAATGTAGCCTAATCCTCACAAACCAAGAGATGTTTCCCGAATTTATATCCATGATGGCCCAGCGCACTAGGCTTCCAACTAATACGACCTCGAGAAAGTAAATGTACACAGCCTAAACCACCGCAAACGAATAAACTATTTTCAGGATTTGAATCTATAATGACTGAGTGCACAAGGCTAGGCTTCCAACTAGTGGGTAAATATAAACATCCTAAACCTCGCAGACGAATGAACTGTTTCCAGAATTTGAACACACGGACTCCACGTCAGAAGCCAAACAACAACCTTACCATTTCGCCGAGTAATGTTTTTTCCCTGGATTCAGCTCAGTAATTATAATTCTCATGAAACAATTAGATATATATATATATATATATATATATATAGAGAGAGAGAGAGAGAGAGAGAGAGAATACCAGCGAGTAGAAAAGGAAGAGAGTGATTGGGAGAGGGAAAGTGAAGAAAACAGAGAGCTGAAATGTCTCCAAGGTAGGGACCACAGTGAGCGCGCCATTCAGTTAAGCTGTGTTCTTCCATTGCCATTGTTGTTGTTTTCAAAATGAAGATTCAAATAGGGTTTAAGGATGAATCAATTGTTGTGGAAGATGACACAAAACAAGGCCCATGCTTTAATAGGCTTTATTAGTTCGTTATTTTCTGGTCCTCCCTCAAAAGGCCTAATAATTGATATATAGTCATCATATTTCATTCAATAATGACATTTGGTATTAGTTAAAGATTCATAAATAGTTAATACATTGTTTATTTCTCCCATGAAAAAACTCTTACATTGATAGTACATATATTTTTTATTCTATTTTTTGTACTAACAAAGATACCTCTCATCCTTTGGAGGAATGAATCTATTTTAGGGTATATAGCTACCTTTTTAACAATGTTACTCACAGAAATCGAACTGTTGACTTTTTTATTTATACTACTCCCTTCCTTTCTGTTTTTTTTATTTGTGCTAACTTTAATATTCAAATCTTTGTATGTTTTAAGCAATGAAGAAGTTTGGTTGTGAGTTGAAAATACAAAAATTAAATTATAAATATATTATGCTATTCACTTGTTAATATAAGTCCTACACATAAATAATAGATGCATGATCTCATTTGAGAATACAACTTTCCTGTCTTAGCTTCTAACTAATATAAAAACTACTTATTTAGCTATAACATAACTATCTAATTCATAGTTTAGGTTTACATAAGTCATTGTCTATCTTGCCGCTATAAAATATATTAATTTTAAGTCTTGAAGGAATGATATACACTTCTGAAATATTTTTGAAGTATTCTTTTTCTGTTTATTATTTTCCAAAACTTAACTCGTAAACAATCTTAATATACTTGTGAAATACATTTTAAATCTTCTTTTCTTTCTCTTCTCTTTCAAAACCCAACTCCGGATTCAAAATTTGAAATATCATGCCATGATTAAAATGAAAGTATAGCCACTAGAAACCCCACAACTATTATCACCATTACCAGCATTAGGATTCTTCCCAATGACTAGAGACTCACTTCATAGATGTTGCCTTCGGATGGAGATGCTCATTGTTGTATAAAAGAAAGACCAAAATAATGTTTTGAGAGAATTATATAACATGAATCAGGAGTGTATATATCTCATCTTCTATAGTTTTATAATCATTTGTATTACTTTGATGAATCAATAATTACTAAAAATAAATGGTTGATGATATATCAAACTTGTATTCCAACACTGCATACAGCTTTTCTCTTTCAAAAAGACTGCAAAATGTGACCAAATAAAAAAATGGGCATCTGGCCCCGTTATTCAACAAAACCATATAAAAATGAGTCAACCTACAAATCTAGTATCAAAAGGAATATAATCACTAAAGACTCGTCTAAAGTGAACCTGGTATAAAAATAATAAAGGGTATGTCCAAGGTTTGTTCGGATAGAGTATGAGGACACACATGCTTCCATATCAACACTTACTAACCTAAAAAAAGATAACTAAATGCATCAGGCTCCCACTTAGTGTGGGATCTAGAGAAGATACATGTATGTAACTTTACCATTGCAAGTGAAAAAACTGCTCTCATGATATGGACTCGACCTTCGGGTCACAAGACAATCAACTTAACCGTTGTGCCGAAGCTCACCACAATACTAACTTCAAACCAAAGAAATATGAGTCATTCAGGCAATGCATTTAAACTTCAACATGACCTCTGATTCACATCCTAGCTTGCTATATAACTCCAAATTTCACTCAAATTAGACACACATAAATCAGCATTCCCCCAAGCTAAAACTGGATTATTTCTGTTCAATAACCCAGCTCAACTTCTGTTTGACACTTTATATTTTTTTAAGCCTTTGGAGAAACAAACTCAGGGAAACAGTCTCTGAGCACCACCTTTTCGCCAAACACCTCGCGCAGGCAACCCTCCAGAGTTATTCTTGTCACCATCTAAACCATTTGTTATTCCAAAATCTGATTCGATGTGTGAACTTTCACGATCTAGAAGTGCTGAAACAGAACCATCACCAAGGCGCACTTTAAGGAACTTGGATGCTTTCTTGCGTTGCTTGCTCCCACCACCCACATCCTCTCTATTTTGACTAGATAAACTGCCAGCTGATGTTTCACTTTGCCCACTTAGCTTCTTTATAGGTTGAGTACCAGAATTTGTATTGATCTGCTGCTCGATTTTTAATTTGCCTTTGTTGGTGCGATAATCACCCTTTGATAGTACCTCCGAGTTCTCTTCTGAAGTTTTATAACTCGATTGTAGTTGATGTACAGTGCTTAGAAAGCTACCTGCTAATCTCTCTGTAGAGTGGCTCCCTCTAACATCTACAGACTTACCTTTGCCTTTTTTGGAGGTATTACTGTCCTTGCCATGGGTGGGAGTGATCCCATGAACCCTGTAGTTTTCTCGTAAAGCATTTCTTTGCAAACTAAAGTTGTAGGATTCAACAAGTTCTTTCTGCTTCTGAGGATCAGGGCACAGTCTTGCCATCTCAAGTACAAGATGAGATAAGCCAAACTGCTGGACATAATCCAGATATGTATCTGTATCTATCGTGCTTTGGCGAAATTGAGCAGATATGTCTTTAAATAGTGTGTATCTATCTTCATCAAAATCTAGAGCACCACGAATCTTTTCAACCAAAGACTTGTTGGCAGAGTGAACATTCTCCTCATTCAACAGGGATTGGCTGCTGCTAGCAGGTAACTTACTCACTTGTGCAGCAGAAATTGGAGGGAAATCGGAAATTGAACCTTCAATAGGGTTGCTCTTAGTGAGATTAGGAGCAGATGTAGAGTGAACAATTCTACCATTGTCACGTTTTTCCTGCAATGAACCAGCAGACCATTGTCCATGTGCAGTTCTCTGTGCAGCTTGAATAGAACTAGCATAAGTTGATGGAAAACCCCCATTTCTAATTACCGTCTTCACCAGACCAGAATTAGATGACACTCCAGGAACAACATTTGCTGGCAGTTTAGATTGTGTAGGGATACTTGATGTTTCTATCGGTCCCCGACCAGCAGCAGGCCAAGCATTACCAGAATTAATAACAGAAACTTTTTTATTGCCACGCCGGCGCAAACGCGCTGCCATAGTGTTAGTAGATGAACCCTCCAACTCATTTTTGGAACTTTGCTGGCCGTTGCTGGAAGGTGTGGCAAGCGGAGGAAAGGAAGAATCTTCTAGTGGTGCACCCCTGGAGCTGTGTCCCAATGCTTGGAGGTATCTTGAAGATGGTTCAGAACCTGATGTAGCCAATGATTCAAACGGCTGAATGATAGAATCAACATCATCATTCCCATCATCATCAGCAACTTGACCACTACTTGTTGATGGATCATGAAACATTTGCTCTGCATTAGCTGTCTCCAAACTGGCTTCAATGGCCATAGAAAGTTGATTGTCAGACACATCACGACGGAATGTCCGAGCTCTTCCACGACGTTGATTCTGTTCATTACCATGTCTGTATCGAAAGCTAGTCGGTATCTGTAAAGAAACAAATAAAGCTAATGTAAGGGAATGAAGCATATGGGAAATAACAATGCCATCAAGAATCAATACCAACAGAAATGAGATCAAAGACTTAAAAAAATCAGTATGTACATGCCTGAAGAGCAGCATTACGCTTTGACCGTGACATACGTCCTCCATGTTCAGTAGCATTATGCCTCTAAAACAAACAATGAAAAAGAGCTTCAACAATGAAGAGATAAACCGAACAAGATTAAGATAATTTTAAACTTCAATAATAGTAAAGCATCCAAATGCACAAACATGGGGAATCACTAAGTACATGCATGTACAACTACATATCAAATCATCCCAAACAAATCACTGCAAAATATCTTTTCCTTCTAGTGCTGAAAATAGGGCCACTGGCTGCCCCAGTCGAGTCATCTGGACAACCCTTTTAAAAGCTCTTTTGAAGTTTGAACTGTTAAGTCAACCAGGAACCAGTCAACCGCCAGAACTGGTGGCAGTTCAATTATAGACCAGTTTAATGTCTTACATAGCAAAATACTTCTAGATGGGCAACCCTCATGGTTCAAACTGTGGTCTTCGTGTTTGAACCCCAGCCATACTACTAAAATTCCACTTTAACTGTTTTTCTTATATGCGCCTAAGTTATGTGTGTAACTTATGCCATGTTAAATATGTTTGAATTTCAATATATCGATATAATACAAAATATACTCTAAGTTACTATGTAATACAATCAAAAGAGCTCTACAATCTTTTTTCTATTTTTTATATTAATTTGCCACTTTTTATAACATTCTTATTCATATTTATAGAACAATGTTTTAATTTTCAATAAAACAGTATTTTACATACTAAAATATTTCTAAGAAAAACAATGATAGTGAAATAGTAATATTACCAATATGGTAACTAAATATTAAATCCAGGGGTGAACCATTGAACTGTGAATCAGTTTCAATGACTGGTCTGATTGTTTTGAACCTTGGTGGAGTTGGATCAAACAAGGTTATTGTCTTTTGTTATAAACCACGCCTACAAAAAGCTATTATGTAATACACCTGTCACTGACAGTTACCTTTTCTGTTTTCTGTTAATTAAGTTATTTAGTTAGTTAGTTAGTTAGAGGAGGTGACTTACTGTACATGTCACCTCCTATACAATCTTCTCCTGTAAGCTTCCAATCTTCTATATAAAGGGAAATCCTCTCTTATTGGCTTTTCAATCATTCAATACATAACAGAATTCATAATCCCTCTCTCCTTTATCTTTTCCTCTCTTTCAAACTAGATTTATAGTTTTACATGGTATCAGAGCCAAATTCTATAAGGAAAATGAAGTATAGTTATGAGAGCAATGAGTATAGTTATGAGAGCAATGAGTATAGTTATGAGAGCAATGATTAAGAAAATGAAGAAAAAGAAAAAGATCCATGCTCTATAAGGAATCACCTTCATCTCTGCTTCAGATTGAAAGACAACAAACTTCTTGGCAAGGCAAGCCTCATCTTCACATAAGAAGTGCTGTTGACGGAAATGGATCTGCCCCAGAAGGAAAATAATGCATTCAATTCAGACAACAGAAAAGAATTATCAAAGCCATTTAGTTAAAACAAGAGTGGAGGAAAAGCATAGCATGGACATCTTACCTCTAGGTCATCATAATTCTTATAGTATTCATACTGTCCTGGATGCTGCCTGCAAATAGCATGAATCTTACATTTCTAATAGTTCTGAATTCTGATCAAAATAAAGACACTTATTGAGCAAATTATTAACTGAGTTGTGTTACCTTTGGCATATATGACATGTATAATGTTCTGTGGACATATGTGTGTATAATTCATTGTCCCCATAAAATGGGGTTCTGCAGAATTCACACATGGGATGCCCCATAAAACCACCTCTCTCACTCTCACTGCCATCCACCACAGAGTCACCTGTGCTTATGTGTTGATTCAACTGTGCTCTACTATATAGTTTTTGCTCACATATAAATATCTACACATAGAAAAAATGGTTAACATCCTCAGAATTAATCTAAAATAAACAAAGATAACAAATTCTGTCATCCAAAAGATTCAGATACAATGCCAAAAATATAAATTTCACCTTCCTTCCCTCCAAACATAAACTGCACATATGCAACTTATGACGGTGGAATAAGTGGCCTTTCAGCTGACCTATATTCTTAAATCTTTCACGTCGCCTAGAAGCATCATGTGGTTGCTCCTCCATCTTGTCACATACACTGCACGAAAGCCTGCACATAGCCTTGATCATCTTGTAATGATCCATATCATCAAAATATGCATTTGTGTCCTCATGGTACCAATATGATCCAACCTTGCCCTCTCTTATGTTAGATGGCAGGACTGAAAAGTCATTAATCATCCTTGTATAATCTCCTAGAGCCTGGAAGCATAGTGGTGAATTTCAATATCAACAATATCAAAAGATAGCAACAATTAAAATAATATAAAATTAAATATTTTCACTAAGCAAACAAGACAAGCTTGACGATGTGAATTTGAAATAAAACTAAGAATTCAAAATAAAAACATAGTAGGGCAATAACAACATTGAAGTTCTATTTGGGTGGAAATGATTTTTGTAATTTGTGCACAAATGGCACTAGAGCTCTGCTGTTATAACAAATTTCTCTCTCTCCCATCCACAACCGTCATTTCCGCCAAACCCAAAATCTTACTGGCCAATCCTAATTCGTAGGCATTTGTTTCAACTTGATAGTGAAACTCTAACGACATTCCCAACCAAGCAAGTTTACCAGGACATGAATGCATTAGTTTAGTTGTTTAGAAAGAACTAGAAGTATAATAATATGAAAGACAAACATGTTACTCTGAACACACTACTAGCAACCAGCAGCAACAACAATAACCACGCCTTAAATCCCACTAGTGAAGCTGGATACATAGATCAAATGACTCCATAATATTCTATCATAAATCATGTTCTTTTTATAAAGCATTGATCTCTACATCTTTCCTAATAGCTTCTTTACATAAGAAGCTTGCCTCTTAAGTTAGTCTTGTTAGCTCAACTCAGATTAGTCAGCATCTAACATAACTTGGATGCCCAATAATCTGATAGAACCAAAAAAAATTTAAAATTTAAAATAACACATACACTTCTTCACACAAGTTCACTGACAATTTTAAATATAATTCCAAGTTTACTTTACTACGCCAATAAGCATATTAAAGTGAAACACGACCACACATGTGAATGTATCAGAGTGAATATTTGAACTCATTATATTTCAAACACAAATAAAATAGGGATAAAACTCTTATGTATTCAAAGATTTCAATCCTCTTTTCTGAATCATGTGGTATGAATATGATAATCCAATCCAACCAATTGGCATATACCTTGGTAATGAAAACGACGTCGCATTCGGTTTTGCAGATGCAACAACGTCGATCGTCGCAAATGAAACGGAGGCGAGAGACGCAGGTGGAACAAACGTCGCGATGCAAACAGGATCCGTACGCAACCCATTCCAGAGGCTCAGCGCAAACGGCACAACAATCGTCCATGGTGTAGAGATTATGAAATTGAAGAACCCTAATTTGATGGATTGGGTTTCTAGGGTTTGAGAATAATAACGATTTTGGATATTTAAATATAAAATAATAAAGAGGGTTGGTTGGTTTGTTAGGTGCGTGGGGATGAAGCAATGAGGAATAGAATGATCAAAGAAGAGGAATTGGAACGACCACCGCCACAACAAACAAACACACAATTAGCCCAACAATTAATATACAATAGACTCTAGGGGTGAGCATGACCCGATCCTACTCATTTATCTGGCACGACTCGATTGTGATCGAGTCTGAATATGTTCGGATCTGATCAGGTATATGGTCGGGGTCGGGTTCGGGTCAAAAATAGACTCAATCAATATTTATTGTCGGGTAGAAAACAAGTATGATTCGGTCTGTACTGTCCCAGGATCACTCACTCATCATGTTTGTACGTGTTTCTACTCAAATGTGTATAGAGTAATGATATGATACCCTTTTGGTTAAAAGTATCATTTATTCTTTAATTTTTTCTTTCATAATATATACATGATTAATAATATTTATACACATATCATTTTATATATTAAACTAAATATTCTTAACAATAAATAATATGGAGAACTCTTTATTAAAAATATAAGAATGGGAGTAATGTATATTATAATATTTCTATTTTTATTTATTTTTAAAATATAATAAACAAGTGTTGGTTATTGAATAGACTTATAGAGATAATCTACCTT
The DNA here is from genome assembly GCF_001865875.1 of Lupinus angustifolius. Classification (NCBI taxonomy): domain Eukaryota; kingdom Viridiplantae; phylum Streptophyta; class Magnoliopsida; order Fabales; family Fabaceae; genus Lupinus; species Lupinus angustifolius. Next base: position 1,938,978 of record NC_032010.1, on the reverse strand, counting down.
CTAGTACCAACATATACATTATTCTTTTCATTACAAATACTGAGTTAGAAAGAGCTTATCATAATTTCTAACTTACAATCATTGACCAAGATATACATTATTTCTGGTTTTTTTTTTTAAATTAATGTATTACTTACACTTTTTAAAGTCCAAATAGGCAAAAAACTACACAAATAAAAAAGTCTACTCATAAAACAAAAGGTCACTACAATTCACAAATTAAAAATTACAACTTTGAGCAATACACTAAAAAGTAAAAGTATCTATTTTATACATTGGAAAAGTTTTACCTTCAAACATTGTTTCATTACCTTTAAACATTGTCCCATTACCTTCAAACTCTGTTTCACTTTGTAAGTGATTAATTTTTTATATAGTCAATTTGTTTTCCATTTCATTGTTTATATTGTGTATTTCATTTTTGTATTGTTTCTGAATATTGCTGCACATCTGCAAAATGTACCATAGATTAAGTAATAATGAAGAAATAAACCATGTTGTCTTGGAAAATGCTCCTCAAAATCATCAATTAATTTCTTCAACTATCTAAAAAGATATTGTTAATGTTGCTGCAATGGAAACCACTAGAGCTATTATTAGTGATCTTGGAGATGAGAGCTTTTTTGGTATTGTTCATGTTAAAGATACTACATCTTTATCATTAAAAATGGCAATTGATGATTTGTTTTGCAAGCATGGGCTTAGTGTATCAAGAATTGGTGGGCAAGGTTATGGTGGTGCTAGCAACATGCAAGGCGAATTTTGCGGTCTCAAAAGTTTGATTTTAAGGGAGAATCCATCTGCTTTTTATGTACATTGTTTCGCTCATCAGTTACAATTGACATTAGTTGTTGTTGCTAAAAATCACATTGATGTTGCCTGTCTTTTTAGTTTAATATCCATTTTATTAAATGTCGTTGGGGGATCTTGCAAACGACATGACATGCTTCGTGAGAAACAAATAATCAATATTAGAAAGACATTGGAAAATGAGAAATTCTAAGTGGGCAAGGTTTGAATTAAGAAATTAATCTCAAGCGAGCTGTTGATACTCGTTGGGGTTCACATTATGCAACTTTGATAAACTTGATATTATGTATTCTGCTATATGTGATGATGTTGAAATTATTAAAGAATATGGATTAACACCGGAAAAAAGAGTTGAAGCCAAATGTATTTTGAGGTTGACATGAGATTTTCAATTCGCATTCATGTTGCACTTGATGAAAAATATATTGGGTGTTTCAAATGAACTATCACAAGCATTGCAAAGGAAAGATTGGAGTTAATCAAAGTAAAACAAAAGAACTTGTATAATTAGTTCAAATACATAAGAAGTTGAGAAATACTTTCATCATTCAAAATGATATTGTATCCTCAAGAATTTGTTAATACTTAGTTTATGTTTCTTGTTAAGTGTTTATGTGATATCAAATCAAAAAATATTCAAAGATATCATTAATGCTATGAACTTGGTTAAAATCGCAAAGCAACGATTATAGACTATGAGAGATGATGGATGAGAATCTTTATTGCAAGAGGTAATATTATTTTGCAGTATGCATGACATTGACATTCCTGATACGGACGCTGACTTTTTTCGTGATGGTAAATCACGACGTGGAGGCATAACACATGTTATCACAATAGAGCATTATTATCGTGTTGAATTATTTTATACTATTGTGGATATGCAGCTTAAGGAACTTTATGATCGTTTCTCTGAGACAAATATTCGGTTGCTTCTTCGTATGTATTGTTTAAGTCCAGCTAATTTGTTCTCTAATTTTGATAAGGCAAAACTGATTGAATTTGCAAATTTCTACCCACACGATTTTTGTTCAACTAATTTTGTGATGCTTGATAATCAACTTGAGACCTATATCATTGATGTGCGTAGCAGTGCTAAATTTGCTTCTTTGCAAGGAATCAATAATCTTTCACAAAAGTTGGTTGAAAATGGAAGACACATTATTTAGTCATTAATTTATCTTCTTTTGAAGTTAGCAATGATTTCACCCGTTGCTACCACAACCGTAGAAAGAGCCTTTTCATTAACAATATTATTGTTTTAAGATAAAATCTCATTTTTATTTCTAAAAGGTTAGAGGTTTTACATATTACTAATATATGCATTACAATTTGTGATGTGAATATTCAATTTTTGAGAGTAATATATAAAAGTTGAATATTTAATATCAAAAAATAAAAATACAGATCGTAATATATAATGTGCTATAATATGTTAGTTTTATGTAGGATTGTATGTTATTTGGACAAAACTACCCACCATTTATATTCTATTAAGGTAACTTTTAGTAAATTAATTGTATTTTCAAAATATCTTTTTATGTCTCTTCATCACCCCAATTATTCAATCCTCTTCTTCCACCCTTCATAATTCCGTCTCTTTCAATAGCATTATGTACATGCACTTAGCAAGGCCCGTTAAGCATGAAATTATGCACATGCAATTAATGAGTCATGTGCAATTATGCATGACTCAAATTTAGCTTATGTCTAAGTTGGATACTAGGATAATAAGTACTAATTTTATTTTATTTTGGTATTATTAATGATATTTTTTTATTTTTTTGGATTTGTGACTGTCCTTTTCAAAATGTGTCGTCCCTGAGAATTGAACTTTTGATTTTTTGGTCATCATATGAATCTAGTGGGACTTTACACCCTTAGATCAATACTTTGTCATACACTTTTCATTTTTGGGCACTTTTTAACTTTAAAATCATGATTATCAAATTTTAGCATTTAAAATGTATTTACAAATCATTTAACATGTATTTGTTTCATATTTTTAACTCTTTGATTCTTATGGATTGTTTTCTTGCTTGATGCTTACTTGAGGTTGACATCTCTTAGTATGTTGTTTAGGTTGTGAATGTATGAGTGAATTCATGTTCTATTATCTAAACCAATATAATTTATCTTATTTATATATTTTATAAGAATAGACTTATATCGATAAGTTACGTTGTATGTATTGTCCGTGTAGTTACTAGGAATAGTGTTATGTTGACAAATCATAAATCTTTATTTTTAGTACGGTTGCTAGGGAAAGAGTTATATTGATAGATTACTAATGACCTAAGGAATTAGCGGTTAGTAAAATTGAGGTGTTGGTCTATTCATTGTAGGACTAATGTGATAGATTATCTTTGTTAGTGAAAAAATCGTGGTTTCATTTTCATTAGGCCATGTTATTATTGAATCTATGGTATATGAATAATTGAATAATAAAAACTAATCTCAACACTTTTATCTCATAAATTTCTCATTTGCTTATTTAGTTAGAGAGTAAAACCAAACCAATCGAATACCCAACCAACTTTACTTAGGATAACAATTCTTAGTTGAACAATTTAATAGCACTCAAGTCTTTCTAGATATCATAACTTTTATATTTGTTTGCAACAAACCGATTTGATAATTTAATAAACTTGCTGATTAAAAGAGATTAATTTCAGATTTGAAACTCAAAATATTCATCATGCATAACTTCTTTTTAAATTGGGTCACACATATGACCCATGAAGCCTAACTACTTTGGGCTTGATGCTTAATAAATTATATGTTTGACTCAATTTCGAATTAAATATAAGTTGGATATGATTATATGAGGTTCAATTCAGATAGATCCAATTCATATTATTATGTATAACTTCTTTTTAAATTAAAATATATTTCTCTTTTAATCTATATTATTATTGCACATTAGCTGCTAATGATTTAAAAGGCATGCATATTTATTTTCTCATGTCATAAAATAAAGTCAATTGCTAACTAGCCCGTTTATTATGGCACTAAGGAACTAAGAAAAATATTTTATTAATAAAAGGTAATATATCTATTATATTAAGAAGTGACGTAGTTATTATTTTCATAGGATATTTTTCATTGTTTAGACATACATCACTTACACATGTTTATGTGACAAAATTAGAATATATAAATGCACAAATAAGGCAATGTTAGATTTAATCACATGATATAAACTATACATATGTAAAGGTGATGATGTGGATGAGAATATATGTAAAAGTACCAAATGGAATTATGATTAACATTATTTCAATGTAAGGTGATGTAAAAATCAGTCAATCATAATCGGATAGTGAAAAAATATATGAGGAAAAAATGTATATATTCATGATGTAAGAAATTTATTATTATATATTATTTATATTTAATTGTTATTGACTTTTTCAAATAATGTAATATAAATAAATGATCAATAATGTAATAAGTGTATATTAATTTTTATATTAATAATGTATGAATATTATACTCAAAATATATAAGGTGAATTGTGTAAAAATGCTCGTGACGTTATTTAAAATGAAAAGATTCAAAAGAGAATGTGAAGTGAGGATGATAAAGAACAAGTTTTTTAATCAACTTAGCTCACGTTTAATTATCATAATGCCCGAAATATATTAATTAATTATCATAATGCGAAAAATACCCCTAGTAATATTAAAAAAAAAAACACACACTTACATTTCATACTATAAGTTTAATCAACTTAGCTCACGTTAGAGACAACTCATATGCACTTTAAAAGTAATTCAAAAAAAAAGTAAAGAGTTTGTGTGATGCTTAATAGTATAAGATAAATATTTTGTTTATTTATAAATATGCATGCTAAGTATGGGAATATTTAAATATTGTTGTAATAATATGCATTTTCTGACATACATAACTAAATATAACTCAACTAGATTTAGTTTAATAGTAACACAGGATCTATCATGTATTTTAATGTAGTTAATCATATAATGGGTTAAAAAAACTTAGCACAAGATATCCACTTAACATGATCCACTTTTCCTTTCTTTAATTTTCAGCTTTTAAGTATAACATTGAAATACTCGATTAAGATATAATTAGCAACTTTTTGCATGCTAAATGCAGTTTATACATATATTATTGGAAAGATGAATCTTTTATATCATTATTTTATAACCCTCCTTTTGTCACCAATAAGAAATAACAGAACAATTGATATAGAAGATTTTTTTTCATTATACTTAATGTGGCATAGAAGGACAATATTAAACCATTACATAAATAATGGCATCAATTTGGTGGGTATAGAAATTTGTAGCAATACACTAAATAATTGTTATGAGTCATATATATTGTTTAGAGAGATAAATGTATACGCTATTATCCTTCAAAGGAAAATGATAAATCCAATATTGTATAAGAAATTAATGTTCAATATGTGATCTATCATAGTGCATCTTATCCATTTGAAGAATTCGGAAATACTTTCAAAGTGAGATTGTATTTATATTGAGCAATTTTAATAAATAAAATATAAAAATAATATATCATCTTATAAAATCAACTTACACAAACCTAACATAAGAAAAGTGAAATGTATTATAAAGTATGTCTTTCACTTATATTTTGTGACACGTCACTTTTTATAGTGTAAGATAATTTATAAATTAATTTGTAAGGAAATATATTATCAGTCGAAAATAAAAGAATATTATCAAAGAAACATTATTATTCATTTTAGATCGAAAATAATTATAGGCTAACGATGCTAACTCTACCCAAAAAAACTAACTTTAACACTCCAATTTTTTTATCTTTCCTCCTATTGAGAGAGGTTTTAGGCATTTTTTTAAAGAAATCAAATATATAACCATATATTACATAAGATGAAGGAAAAAAAATTGAGAGGAGGGGGAACCAAATTAAACAGTAGTGACATCCACGTAATTCAAGAGAGTTTTTTAAATTTACTTTTCATTATATCATCAATTTTATTTTCATTATATCATCAATTTTACGGACATCTAATAGTTTAGATATATTCAGTAATTGAAAGTGTTGAATTTCACTAGAATTGATAGTTAAAATAAAAAATTTACTCTTGAAGTAAGTGAATCATTCATCATTAAACATCAATGAGGATAGAAAAAAAATGACGAATAGGGATTTGGGGGAACACATCTGCTGTACCACAAAGTGTATCACTCTATGTGTCACTGACTTATGATTGGTTGAAAAAATATATTTAAATTAATATTTTAATAGTTTATTATTTTTCTGGCCAATAACAAGCAGTGAAACATGGAGTGACACACTGTTTTGGGACAATAAATGTCCACTCAGGGGATTTGGTGGGGTATAACTTTGAAGTTATTGAGTTTTTTATAGGTAGTCTTTAATTTGATAAGACGTTTTTTTTGTAATATCAATGGTATCTTCCCTTTGTGGGTAAAGAACTAATTATTTTGGCTTCATGGTTGCTCTTTTCAATAAATGTCGCTCCCATAAATTGAACCATTAACTTTTTGATCGTTATGGAAATCTAACGGAACTTTATACTACTAGACTAATGTATTGTTGATATTTGATAATATATTGAATCATATCAACTTTACTTGACCATCTAATGTTTAATATTTTGTATTGTTGAAGTGAATGACTTGGACTTTATGATTTTATGTCCATAAAACAAAAGATGTATGACTTTAGGTTGTCTCTTATTATGTTGGTCAAAGTTGGAATATATCTAATAATTTTTTTTTGAAGAATCTATAACTGAATTGAATGTAGTTTTATCTTATATGGTTTGGATGATTTTTTCTCTCCTTAGTTTGATTCAAAAGAAATAATTAACAACCCACACCATAAATGAATTTAATATAAAATATTTTGGTACCACTCAGAGTATCCTCTTACCCTATAAGTAAATAACTCATTTTTATACTCCGTGATTGTTTCTCTCAACAAGTGTCGTTCTCAGACATCGAACTTTTAACATTTTAGTCATCCGAGAATCTAACAAGATTACAGTAGTAGACGAAGGCATTGTTGGTATATAATGTTAGAATTTCTCCCTTATCTATAGTTCATTAATCTGACTTATCATTATTCCATTTTGCTCTTTTTCAGAAATGTCATATGCAGACTCCACATTCCCTAAAGAAAAAGACCAATGCTGATGAACTATTTGTCTTTTTCCACTCAAAAAGCCATTAAAAAATATTGTTAAAGTGGAGTTGAAACTTTTACTTCCACTATGACTTGTTATTATATATAGTAACTCAACCTTTCTGATTCTCCCTGCACTCCAAGGGCCAAATTCAGTTAAATTTGTTCAACTTTCTCTTCTAGTGCTCATAGTGCTCACCTTGTACTAACAACATATAAGTACATTTGTTTTACAGGGTGAGTCTCGATGCAACGATAATGTTGTCTGCCTTGTAACTTGCAAGTCATAGGTTAAAATCTCGAAAGAGTCTGTTTGTTGTCTATTCACTTTGCCTATACGATAAAGTGTATAGACCGACTCATACTCGAATTCAAGTAATCTTTCCGTTTTCGAAACATCTTCACAACACTAGTCATTATTTCTTACATCAAGTTATTATTGGCATTGTGACAAAGCCAATTTGTCTCAGGTTTCAAAGTTCTAGAGTCTTGGCAGTTATAATATTCTCATTGTTGTTTTCAGAATGAAGCATTCTCATATTTTACCACTAGTGTTCTGCATATTTTTCTCTACTTTCTTTCTTTCCATTCAAGCTAGGCATCATTCTCATACAAAACAAAAACACTCACATTCTCATAAATCATATGAAACTTCACCACCTCCTAGCCAAAACTATAGTACCCCATCAAACATTTTAGATGTAAGAACATTTGGAGCCATAGGAGATGGAATATCAGATGATACAGAATCATTCAAAATGGCATGGGACACTGCATGTGAAAGTGAATTACCACATAATATTATCCTTGTTCCACAAGGTTTCTCTTTTATCATTCACTCTACAATTTTCACAGGTCCATGTCAAGGTGACTTAGTATTTAAGGTAATGTACCTTTACCTTGCACTTTTTTTTGGGTCCTTAACTTAGTCCTTATATATTATATGCTTTAATTAAGGGTAAAGTTGACTAATGCATTTTGCTGGTGCACAAATATGTGTAAGGTTGATGGCACTGTTATGCCACCTGATGGACCAGATTCTTGGCCTAAGAATAATAGTAAGCATCAATGGCTGGTTTTTTACAGAATCAATGGAATGTCATTAGAAGGTAGTGGTCTAATAAATGGTAGAGGACAAAAATGGTGGGACCTTCCTTGTAAACCTCACAAGGTACTTGTGTTTTTCAGTTCTGTTTAGTTTTCTCACTTCTAAAATAGCTTTTTTTCATGTAAAAAATAACTTACATTTATATGCTTGTGGTTGATCTATTACAAGTTCATTGCTTATTTGATAGATTATAGTTTATCGACTTGGTCAAAAAGCTTATAAAGTTATTTTGTGAACAAAAGATAAAGAGATTATAATTTCTTAAAGCTTTTTATGAAAAGCTAACTAAAGTAGCTTTTCAAAAGCTATCGACTCTTTAAAAAACTCTAATAGTTTTTACCTTCAATTGAGAATAATATTAAATTTTCTAAGTAGTTTAACAAATTTTAGGTAGCTTTTGTTATGCAATTCTAACTTAACCAAGTAGCTAGATTGTATTCTAAATATAAATGTTATTAATTTGAAAGACTTTGGTGCTTTAAACGGTCACTAACCGCTATACAATAAATGTCATAGGGACCTAATGGAACAACACTCGAAGGACCTTGTGATAGCCCAATTGTAAGTTTTTAAAGTTTTTCTTCTATATACATCTTATACTTATATTTGCATTATTGAGGTTAATTTGTCACATATGATTCTATATGATGCAGGCCATAAGGTTTTTCATGAGTTCCAACTTGACTATGCATGGACTTAGAATAGAGAATAGCCCACAATTCAATGTCAGATTTGATGGATGTGAAAATGTTCATATAGAATCAATCTTCATAAAAGCTCCAAAAGATAGCCCCAACACCGATGGAATCCACATAGAAAATACCAATGATGTGAAAATATACAATTCTCTGATTTCTAATGGTTAGTTCTTTATAAATTCCTATAATTCTCCTGATCTGTTGCATCAAAAGGCATTAACAATGTATATATGACGAAGTCACAAGAGTCATTTCATTTCGAAGAGTTGCGGGACATAAAATATGACTACCTGGGTTTAAACCCAGGTAGTTGTACAATTTTTTTCTTTCTCTCCGGAAAAATTTCACGTATAAAAAATCACTATTTGATATATTATCTTTTTATAGGGGATGATTGTGTGTCGATTGGATCTGGCTGCTATGATGTGGATATAAAGAACATTACATGTGGACCTGGTCATGGAATTAGGTAGCTTATGATTTGCTTGGAAGAGAATTTTTAATCTCAACCATTATACATCACCATTTTTTGTGTAACTTGGGTAGTTATTACATGAATGCAACATTTTTAACAATGTGACAATGCATGATTAATCAATAGTATCAATCTTATCTATGCTAACCCTCCATCACAATTAAATCCTTAAATCCTATATTTGTTATATTGGTTTCTTAAATGGTGTTTGGAAAATGAATAAAGTAGCATTTTTGTGTAACTTCCTTAACTTTTGCTTATGAACAAACATCCTTGTATTTTGTGTAGCTAATGTTGTTACTTGTTAACTTATTCAGCATTGGTAGCTTGGGAAATCACAACTCTAGAGCCTGTGTTTCAAACATCACAGTAAGAGACTCAGTGATAAAATTTACAGATAATGGTGTTAGAATCAAGACATGGCAAGGTGGATCAGGATCTGTATCAGGTGTAACATTCAACAATATTCACATGGAAAGTGTAAGAAATCCAATCATAATTGACCAATTCTATTGCCTCACTAAGGATTGCACCAACAAAACTTCTGCAGTCACTGTATCAAATATACTTTACACTAATATCAAAGGAACATATGATATAAGAAGCCCCCCTATGCAATTTGCATGCAGTGATTCTGTTCCTTGCACTAACTTAACACTCTCAGATATTGAACTTCTTCCTAGTCAAGGTGATATAGTGCATGATCCTTTTTGTTGGAATGCTTATGGAGATTTACAGACACTAACTATTCCACCAGTCTTTTGCTTGATCGAGGGAACGCCGCGGTTCGTGTTGGAAAATGACATTAGTCATTGCTGACAATGAGTTTATGACAACCTATGTTCTCTAAAGCAAAAATGTGTAACATGTATATAACTAATTACTAGGGAAGTATTTTAGGAATATAGGATAGTGTTGGATTTTATGTTGTGGTTGTTGAGGAGTTGTGTTTTTTGTGCTCCTTACCAATTCTGAACTTTTAACTTGGCCTATTTGATAATTTGGGTTTGAAATTGATGTTTAGACTTTTGCTTGTTTCTTAAGAGCTTGGATTTGAGATCACTATGCTTCTAATTACTGATGTTTACAATCAACTTCTGCTATAAATGTTTTGATATATATTTCATGCTGCATGATTTGAAACACATACTTTTCGATTTGCCAAATCGAAAATGGACTTTCAATTTCAAGGTAGCCATGGTTTTAGATTATGGTTGCGGTCATTGCAGTCGTTATATGATTGTCGAAACAACTAAAGTCTAAAACCACAATACTACAGCAGTTGCAACTTGCAAATCCCAAAATAAAAACCTTTCTGATAATCATTCCTAGATGATGCAGCAGAACAATGCATCCTCTTAGTCACAAAAAATTTCTTAAAGTCAGTGAATGAAATGCATCATTAGTCAATTAGTCATAGTAATTTCCTGGTCATTTGTTTCACTGGTAATTTCCCGATAGGTAGGAGGCTCGTGCATTGTACCGTACTTTAAGAAAGCATCTGATTTGTATTAATTTTATAACTAAAATATGCTCCACATTGCATCATTTGGTCAATGGTCATTCAAACTATGATATTATATGAAGAACCAATTTGATGCCTCCTTATGCATCACTTAGGTGTAGATTCTGAATTAGCTTTATATATCTAAGTATCTGACAAATCCTCATATCCCAAATGGAATTAGAATTGTATATGGATGATACCACACTCACAATTGTAGCAAACCAAGTATGCTAGTTGATAAATGTGTTGTTTCTTTTTTACAAAAAGTTTAATACTTTAACAGAAGCACTAAAATTTGTCTCCCACTGAAAACATTATAATTTGGTCTAAGATGAATCACTTCCCTATTTAAATAAGAAGCTAGAATATTCCAATGTTCCCTTGGCATTTGTGTCTTCATGGTGAAGAGTGATGAAAGTATAAACAAATAAATACAAAGAAAACATCTAGGGAATCCAAAAATCAAAGCAAAAAGAGAATGATAAGAGCATAATAGTTAGTGTATGTGTGTGAATTAAAGATGATTTGTACCCCATGAATCTCATTTCTCAAAAGTGTAGTAGTAGAGGAACAAATTGGCTTTTTAAGTCATGCATGCGTAGTGGCCACTAGGGATGGCAATGGGCTTGGGTAGTATTTTCCCGTGCACAAATCGCAATATTTGTGGATACCCGTGCAGGTAGCGGATATTTGTGGATACCCAACGAGTTTTTAATTTTAATTATATATTTATATAAGTCGTAATAATCAATATGTAAAAATAATTGTTACATAAATAATATGATATTTATATGATAAATATATGATCAGTCTGTGTAATTTATTATGAAATAATAATAAAATATATGATATATAATCTTAAAATAATAATAAATATATATAAAAATTTAACTAAAAACTAAATATATAAATTTGTAGGTACTTGTAGGATGGATATCACAAAACTCGCTTCTGCCCATAAATTATTATTGTGGGTACTCATTGTAAGTATTTCCACAGGTACCCTTCAATTTTTTTGCCACCTTAGTGGCCACTCTAATCATGGGTCAAAGTGTATTGACTTATATTCACCAAGAAAAAGTTACACATGGTGCACCAGCTAAAACCAATTGCCACCCACCAAACACACCCTTTTTGTTCTTTCTTGCTGAAACTTATCAATTCTTACTAAGGTTCTAAGTTGTAGTTTTGTTACTTAGCTGATTTTAATTGAAATTTTAGATCATAATATTATAATATTGATAGTATTTGCAATAGTATGATAACGTAATTTTAAACTATAAACAAAAAGGGTATTCGAGTATACTAAGCTTTCTCATAGTGGAATCCGTAGATGATAGATGTACACAATTTTGTAACGAAGTGTTTTTTGATACTACCATGAGTATTTTTACCTTTTTGGGTAAGGAACTACTTCCCTTTCGATGTTCATGGCTCCCCTCCCAATAAATATCGGCTCCCAAGAATCGAATATTCTACCTTGAGAATCTAATAAGACATTACAGTACTAGACTAACGCCTTGTAGGTATAGGATAAGTAATATGTGCATGCTAAAATGGGATTGAAGAAAATAATTGTTGAGTTCTTCATCATTGCTTGGTTATAAATTATTTCAGCTTTTTAGCCCATTCTGCCTCTTTTTTTCATTCCACTTCTTCTATTCTAATCTAGTAATTATTTTGCAGCACTATGGTGGACCATTCTTCTTCTAAAACAACTTTATTCAGATTGATTATTCTGCATAATTGATTATTTTTCATTCAACTTTTTTTCCTTGTTCAGGACCAGGTGTCCTCACAAGTCACAAAGATCACTTGCATGTACTTAAAACACCTTAACTGTTTAAGTTAGGACAAAAAATATGGCTATAGATAAATACATACAATTAATGTGTAAATCTCATAAATTCTAAAATCTATTAGATATGAACAAATCCATTGTGTAAAAAACTAAAATATAGGATATTATTTTTTGAATTTTCTTAAAATTAGCCCTTGGGTTGAGGATAACTTTTATGGGTACATAAAGAAAACTTACCTACTAAGTTTTGTATAAAAAAATCATTTTTTGGGTTCTTAAGAAAAGAATTTAATTAAATGATCAAATTGATAAAGGAGAGGACATAAGGAATCTAGCATTTGATCTATTTTCTTTAGACTACAAAATAATTATCAACTTAGAAATATTCATACTTCATTATATATTCAGATTCTTGCTATTGGAGTGTCTAAAATTAGGAACTACTTGCCCTATTAGTAGATCAATATTCATGCTGCTACTAGGACCTTGTTACTCTTTTATTTTTTGTGCCAAAAATCAAATTGCATAATACTAAGGTATAAGTTGGTGATAATGTAGATTAATTCAACAATTGAGATCCAATATCATAGTGTAAAATAGTTTTGTATTTATATTTTACTGGTTGCCCTTCATTAATAAGCTAGGCTTGTTAACTACATGGATAAGATTTATATAAAGTGGGAGTAAACTGAATAAGCGCATGTCATTTTAAAAGAACCGACCCAATATAGAAGTAATATTTTAAATTGCATTTCACAATTATTATGATCACAATATCGTAGATTTGAATGTTTTTACAATTGTATCACAATTTCCCACAACTATTGTAAACATTTGTAATTTTGGCCACAAATTAAAATTCTTACATATTGGTTTTCATTGCTTTAATCTTTATTATGAGATTGATTTTGTGTGTTTCTCTTTTAAGTTTCTAACTTTCCTATTTCCACAACTTCCACAACTAATTGAACATGGACCAAAGTTAATATGCGAATTCTAGATAGAAGTTGTGGTGGTGTAATATAACTTTTGATTAGTATAGAAGTTGTGATGACACATAACAACTTTTGAATGGAAGTCGTGGTGGTGTATACAACTTCTGGTTAGAATCGTGTGACACATAATGACTTTTGAATGGAAGTCGTGATTGTGTAATACAACTTATAGTTAGTATAAAAGTCGTGATGACACATAACGACTTCTGAATGGAAGTCATAATGATGTAATACAACTTCTTGTCAGAAGTCGTGATGACATATCATGACTTATGAATGACCTATAACGACTTCTGGTCAGTATAGAAGTCGTTCTATGCCAATCTGACTTCTCACAGAAGTTATATTTCAGTAACACGACTTCTAAATTGTGACAAAATATGTCACAAAAGTTGTAATTTGTTATCACGATTTCTAAATTATAACCAAAGGTCTCACAGAATTCGTACTTTAGTATTACGACTTCTAAACAACAACAGTAGCCGATCACAATTTTGACGGATGAGATTATAGATCATTCAGTCCAACGGCTAAAAATAATTATACAAAAAATTGATATTAGTCTAGGTAAAAATAATTGTCTAAAAATATGGTGATAACCTTAATCATTATTATTATATATTAGAGTCCTATTTACGTAACTTTATGCAGTCATTATCAATGGTGAGTGCTGATTTGTTCATATAGGTTAAGCATTTGAAGATGCAATTGGAGTTAGTGACTTATGGAAAGTCTCAAGAAAATTAACAATGTTACTTTCAAATGATTGCTGAAAACAATACATAGTGCATGGTCAACTTATGTGTCAATTCTTGAATAATCAGATTCTTTTAATTCCTCATTCCTCACCCAAATGATGATGTAAACCGACCTATTTTTGTTTTATTATTAAGATGATGTTAAGCTTTCGAACTTTTGTTTGTTTTTGCTTTAAAGACTTAGGAATCATTAGACAGAGATGTAAGCTCCTCAACCAATATGAATGAGAGTTGAATGAACCTACAAGTATTTTAAATTATATTTATTGTTATACGGATGAGAAGAGTGAAGAGTCACAAGTAAGACACCACATCTTGAACCAAAACCTTAAGACATTTAATGGGTCTTTCCTTCTTATAAACTTTTTCACTCCTACATGCATATCCAATGTGAGACTTCACACTTGAATAAACCCAACACCACTTTTTGAAGTAATTGGTTGCTAAGTGCGGTCTTACTTTCATGTTGAAATGATAACCATTTTGATCGATAATGAATCTTCTTAATCTAACACCACCACCACAAAAAATGTTACCCCAAAAGTTTCAATCGGGTATCTTTAATTTTCATACGCACACAAACATTTTATAATAACAAATGACATAGTTTCATTGCAATAACATATGAATGAACAACGAAAATGTAAAGAGTTCGATTATTAAGAATAATATTTACTGTGAAGGGTAGTTACACATTCTAAAAGAGAAAAGGAAGGGATATATTGGTAGTACCAAAAATGTATATACAGTTATTTCAACTTGTGAATCTAGCATACTAGACTTTCTTCAATGTAAATCTAGCATGAGATACAAAGTATGATGATTACTGTATATAATACACATGGTTAACAAAGGAACCTAGTAACAATCCCGTTGTATCATTTTGCAATTTCACTAGGGAAAAAATGAATGTAATATCTATGCATTGATAGTGCAAAGATTTATACATAATCATTGTATTATCACTTTTCACTTGAATTACTTTTTTTTGAAGAGTTAATTATAATTAAAAAATGAATGGTGCATGACATAATAATAGTGTATAAAACTCATACATTGTCAAAGATCTTTTTCTCATTGATGTTTTTCAACTATTCCATAAATGTGTGATTTGTCTCTTTGATTTATCCAACTACTGTTGGATCTAAACAAATTATAGATGATATGTCAAACTTTTTCTGTTTGTGTAGTGTTACTCAAGTAATATTGAATTCCTGCACAAAAAATTAGTATACCATGTTCCTGAAGGAACCTTATGATGTTCCTTCTAATACTGATATGTGCATGTGTGTATTGAAACTTTTTGGATCAATTACTATAAAGTATGAATCATCCAATTGTTGAGTTGTATAAACCCATGTGGAGCACTATTTCAAGCTAATACAAGACTTGAATTAACCAGAATTTATTAAGAAAAACATGTGATTGTGTATATATATGCACAAATATAATAATATAGTTAACATTAAACATAGGAAAAGACTTTACAAGTTACAACAATGGCAAAATTAACATGGAAAATGGAGCAATAATGAAAGTTCCTAAGTCCTTATAAGGATTATGACTTATGACTAGTTATTTGTTGTCTTGCTGTTTTGAGTCAGGGTTAAGAGGGCTTCTTCCCAGGCTTGATAATCTTACTTCTCTACCATTTGGACTGAAGAGACTTCTGGTGCCGGATCGAGGACTCTGTTCAGTTGTGAGCTCACCAGCACGAGAATTGAACGAAAGACGTGGGCTCTGATGGCTCTTGAGATCATTTCCTGGTGTTGGAGTGGTGCTTGTGATCTTTGAACTGCTAGTGCGCCTAAACTCGCCACGGCTTCTAGTGATAACACCATCTAGGATCTCACTTTCATCAATCTGTGAAGCACCACCTCCAAAATCTGATTGCTGTTTAGGACATCACACACAAATTTAGTACGAAGTAGAGCAATGTTATATGTACGACAAATCGAGAATTTAAGGTAAGCATATTGGATAAGAGTGATGTTACTGTTGCAAGGTTGAATGGTAAAGCAGTTTGTTCTTCATATGCTGCTGCATCCAAGTCTTGAAGGTGTACGCCTTTGAAAAATTTCGGGAGAAAGTATTGTCTAACAGGAACTAAGAGCATGATCATCATAGGAAACATGACTCCGGCAATAGGAACCCAAGTTAGCCCGAAACATACAAAAAGATAAAGTGTTTGGAAAATGGTGAATGTTGCTATTGTCTTGAAAGGGACAGTTTCCACAAAAGTAGCATGGTAATCCTCTAGCACCCTGCAAGAAGATGAAATTTTTTTATCGGTATAAAGCTTCAAATAGAAAATTAAGAATTAGATTACGAAAATAATCGGATGTTCGTTTACTTGTATCTTCTGCTTGGTGCAGTGAAGAGTAATAGGATCCTTTCCCAAAACTGATTTCCTGGCAAACTTTCAATAGCCATGAAGGCGAAGTAGCCCCAAAGGACTGAGGTTGGGATCATCTTGAGGAACGGCATGGCTGCAACGCATCCTCCAACCATTATTGATTGAAGTAAATTACTGACACGTTGTTCCTTTACCTCGATAGGTAGCAGATCGTCTATTTCTTTCTCAACATCGAACATTGCCTCATCTACCGGGGCGTCCATGTTTCCTAAACTGGTAGCTGCTTGAATGGTTGATTCTTTTAATTCTTTTAGTCCTTGTGCCTGATCATAACATTTGACATAATAACAATATGTCAAATATGGTAAATAGTGATTACATATTAAGCATATAGTTATAGATATTACATACTTGAAACTCAAAATAAAGGAAATTTACCGAAAAGACAATAATGAAGAAGATTTAGAAGACTTACTCTAGCAGAGGGGTCCTGGTAAATAAGAGGACTCTGCATTTGATGGTACGCTTCTTGCATATTTCCGTATAACTGTCCTAAACTAGCATTCGTTCTCATACTTTTTCGTGCCGTTGACATTAGTCTATTACGAAGTAACTGCGACACAATTTTTCATTTTTAGAAAGCCATGTTCATACTACTAGAGATTATACTAATTAGGTGGGAGATGATAAATCAGACATAGTTATCTCCTCTTCCGGCATCTATAACTCGATGTACCTGATGTTTAAGAGTTGCTAGACTCTTGGTGTGCATAGGTGACTGCGGTATGACTCCATTTGAAGGAGGGATTCCGATAAGGCCACACATTAAAGTCTTCCATAAAGAAAGATGAAATTCATCATTAGAAAAGTAATTTGAAGTATTACAAATTTACAACAAAATAATGAAGTTCGACAGTACTAAAATATGAAACTGCGAAGGAGCACGAAGAACTTGCATACCAAAAAACCCAAAAGGAGCAAGTCATAATGGTAAGATGATGGCTTTCTCAAATTGAACTCTTTCTGCTGCGCAAGCTGCGATGCCACACTGTGATCAAAGTAATAAAGCACTGCAATCATGGTTGCTGGGATAAACGCGCCAATTATGTAGACGACAGGAACATTGATCATATCCTGTCATAACAAAACAATACAATAATCTCTATTAACAAGCCATCCGGTTGGTACGAAAACTATGTGGCGTTTGCTTCAAGGTTTGGAATTTTACATTTCCGGGATGGACAGTTATATTTACATTAGTATCTTTCGAAGCTTGAATTGAAAGAAACACACCCTTAGAGAATTAGTAATTTACGTGCCTTAATAACAGTCCAATTCTCGTATGCACCAGGCGACCACGGATTTGGGCTAAAGAGACGCCTTGGGATACCATGTGGAACATTTTTAGATGGCATGTAGGACACGCCGGTCCAAACTAGGACCATAAGGGGCACACCATAGTCAGCTATTAAGCTGCGAATCCAGCCTATAACAGAACACATAATTTTCCTTGTTAATCAAAACAATTACAAGGTACTAAACTCGAAAAAACCTCTATGCACTTAGTTGTTGATCAAAATACAAACACTTACCACTACCATAGCGCCATGACCTAGCCTTTCTACTTTTTAATGCAGTGAGGAGAAGGCCAAATGAAAGAACTAAAGCAAACATCCCATTAGAAAACCTCCAAGAAGGTAAAAACTCGGTTGACGTTGGATCTTCTCGCTTTGGTATGCGAAACTCATCCACTAGTCCCTGGACAATGACGCGAGTAGTACGTTAATTAAATCTGGCTAAAATGTATTAGAATTCAGGTACTGATATATCATACGAAGACGGCATAATTAATTAACAGTGTTTCTGACAGAATGGAAAGAATAAATGACAATGGTCAAATTTTGTAAATATTCTTACTTTGATAGCTTGCTGCATGAAGAGCATTGCAATAAGCATACCAAACAACTCTCCGGCAATACGTGTAAACCTATTGATTATGGAACAAGCCCCTAAGATGGCGAATAGAAACAGCAACAGTGATGTCCAAACACATACCCTACAAAATCAAAGTTATAACAGAAAACAGGACAATGTTAAGGCACATCATGGCAGACAGTAATAGAACATAATTGGATCAGGGTCTCCATATGAACACATCAAGGGAAAAGTTTTTCACCATCCAGTCCACGCGAGAAACATATTCCGGCCCAACTCGGGTCTCTCTTTGGCAAAATTGAACATGAATGTGTACATGATCACAGTAGGTTCTGCCACTCCTAAAATCAGTAAGGGTTGACCACCAATGATAGAGTGTATAATGCCACATATCGAAGTCGATGCCAAGGTTTGAACAGCTGTTAGAACACCCTCTGCAAACAATATGTACTTGTTATCAAGCTATAGTACTAGTTGTAATACTGTCCTATTTCCAGAATTCCTTCACTTTCTTTTCCCTTTTGGAAATCAAGACATATACCAATAGATTAAGTATTGAAGGGTTACTATTGTAATCTGAGAGGACTAATAGGCTTTAAATTGCAAGCTACATCATATAATGCGGCTGCAGCTGCGGCTGCAACATCTTGATTACGATGACTGATGCAACCACATAAGGCCAAAACTACTGGCATTTGCTCGCAATCACAACAACCACAATTTAAAACATTATTTTTACTTTTCTCCGGGGAAAAAAGATAAATATACCGAAGTTAGAATATTCTAGTACCCGTATCTCGCTCTAGTTGTTCACCAAATGAAATGACAGGTATTGCAGAAGCAAAAAATATGTATGTGGTGGGGGCCAAAATCCTATAAAAAGAGAAACAAAACTTGTGAATATATCAGATACCAATGGTTGATTCCATATAAAACAATCATAACATTATAAATCTTTCATTACATTCTATAAAAGACCACAATACAATAAAAAAAACTTGATTCTTAAGCATATACCTTATGCCTGCTTTGATTCCACCTTTCCAATCTTGCTTGTAGCACATTAACCTTCCTCTTAGATCATTCTTGATTCCTTCTAAGGGTACAAATGTTTCTTCCATTGCTTTTACAAAAATAGGATAAAGGGCATGTGAATATGAAGTTCTAAGACTTATAAACCTTGTTGAGTTTCTGCACAAAGTTACTTTGCTACCATTGGAACTAAATGGTAATAAGAAAATAACCAAGTATAGTTTACATGATTTGGTTGTTTTCTATAATCTTTAGGTAGATATATAAACAAGATTGAATAAGTGGAAAAGTGTGGAGAATATGAGAGAGTGTGAGATTGAATGGTGTGAATATAGCAAATAAGCCAGCTGTGTATGAAAAGCAAGATTTGTGAAGTTGAGATTGGTGCTGTTATTGGCCAGCTCCACCTCCAAACAACACTTCTATGTTATTGTGTCCTTCTTGAGTGCTTCCTTATATAAACAAATGTGAATGTCTGGGTCAAAGCTGGTCATATAGGTCGGTTTTCAATTGAACTATACTGGTTATATTGGCCAGTTTTTATTTAAAATTAATTTTTTAATGAAATTGAAAAAAATATTGATTTTTTTATTAATTTTTAACATTAATAATAATATATTATATCTTATATCTAATTTCATCAGTATATGGTTTAATTAGTAAACCACCAATTAAACCACTATACTATTATACCAGTACCCTAACTAGTTTGATGACTGGTATGATATTAACAATACGGGAATTGAGACATAAAAAATGGTGGTCTTGTTTCCTCTCAAAATTGAGAATAAAAAAAATGTATGCAATGATACATTGCCATGATAAAGACTCTCTAAAAGTATATTATAAATAAATGATAAATGATATAATTGATTTGTATAAATTTTACAGTTATCAAAATTGGCTTTTGTCCATATAATATATGGTTTTGGGTTTTGGTTGTTATGTGTTGTAAAATTTTGATTTTAGACATTTGTAATAATGTTGCTAACATCAACGGCATATAAGTGGTCAATTGTGTTCTTGACACATTAAACAATAACTAAAATTAAATTAGAAACTAAAAACTAAGAAAAGGGAAGTAAAATTATAGGCATTTTAACACTTATTATATTAAACAACCCACCTAATATCTTATTAATGTCACGATATAAGAATAATTTTATGGAGAATGTTAATCAATGTTTTAATGACATGAGTGTTAAATTTATGTTAATCAATAATATTATTTATCATTTATTTATATTACTTTTAATAATATAGAATTCCAATAACTATTCACATATTCGGATTGAGAATACATAAAAGTTATACACTTTTCATTCCACTTTTGCTTACTTTTGAGTTGTGAATAACATTGTATGCTCTGAAGTCATGAGAAAAATTATAGTAACACGAATCCCTTTAAAAATCATCAACAAGATGATAGTCATATAGAATTCTTATTTTATATATGATGCCTATAGTATCTAGTGTGGTATTAACGTTTGGATATTAAAAGATTTACTTAATAGAAAATAAGCTTTTATTGAGAACTTATATAATATTCTCCTACACTCTTATTTAATTCTTTTTAACTTATGTGAGGTGAGGATCTAATCAAAGACATAGAGGTATCACAGTCACCTCATAAAATTACATAATATCTAATATCTATCAATAATGTCCTCACATTATAGAAGAAATTTGTAAGAGTTCAAATGTATACAATGTTAGTATAAAGTATTTTACATTATCAACATATTATTTATCATTAGAACATATGATGTATGATTTGCTGACATTACAAAAAATATTTACATTGTTAGTATATACATATTAAATTCAATTTGAAATCGAATCCTTATAAAATATGGGTTGAATTCTTATGGACATGACCAATATTCATACATACTTATTCATTAATTTATGCATTTTAGGAATTAGGACCATGTTAATATTCTACTAGAGTATATAGAGGTGTAAGTCACATATTTAATGTTAGAATGTTGTGTGATTCTAAGGTATGTGACCAAATGCAGTGCTAAAGAGATATTCCTTAACCAAATAATTTGCAAGTTGTTGGCAATATAAAATAATATTCAAATGGCGGTGATCTTTGGGAACTACTATTGTTTCTATATTCAACATTGTTACATGATTGGTGCTAATAGTTATGCCCAATTCTATGTCACTTGTGAATTTTTAGATTATTATTACAATACTTATTTAATTCAAACTTTGTATGTAATACATAAATCTAACACATAATAATATTGAACAAAACGAGAAAAAATATTGAATCAAGATATGTTGCTCAACCTTTATTCTTTACAAAAAAAAAAATCATCTATTACCAGAATAACTTTATTTTCTTATTTCTAGTGAATCAAATACTGTATAATATTGTTAACTTAAAAATTAATTAAATATTTATTTGATACATATTTATTAAAGATTTAATATGTATATATTAATAGTGTAAGTATTTTTTACACTGTTAGCAAATCGTCTATTATTGATTTATTAATCATTATTGACTAACAAACAAAAATAATACGAATCGATGATGGATGATGGACTGACAGTGTAAAAAACTTTACACCATCAATGCACAAATTTTAAGCTCATTTATTAACCCCTGGTGATGGTTGAGCATAAGAAAATGACACAGAAGATCTCAATTTCTCTACAAAATGCAAATTATGCTATAAATAAGAGATTAGGATCTTCTCCAGTAACGAAGAGAGAATTACATTAAAAATAACGAAAAAATAATATAATATGACATTTTATCCCTTAAAATATAATAATATAACATTTCTCTCGTAAAAAATCATAAAAAAGGTGGATAATGCAAGTTGCTCCCTCATGCCAAATTGAATTATTTTTCATCTTCATTCCAATTAGAAATACATCCCAAAAGTAGTGTACGTCTTTTGGATTCTACTTTTAAGACGTTTTTTATTCAGAAAAGAAACACTCCTAACAAGTATTAATAAGTTTTTATAGACTAGGAATATATATATTTTAATAACATCAGGGCATTTATAAATATTATTATTATGTCCAAATTGATTTTGAAATGAAGAATGCAATCTTTATAACTAACATTGTAAAGTTTTGACTGATATAATTACATCTTTTATATAATTGAGATATTGTATTGACATTTAGGCTAATTCTCATATTTAAATTATAGTAGTTATATACGTATGGAGAAAAGGGTGGAGTGATATGATAATGGATGTTGCTTATTTTTAAGACATAGCTAAAATAAATTCTTTACAAATAAAATTAGAAAAAGTGTCACTATTAACGAATTAGTAAAATTACATCAGTAGCCTTCATTTTAGAGGGAAAAAATGCAGTCAAAATACTTCACTTATATATATGAAGATATATAAAATGTTATGAGTTAAAGAAATATAAAAAATAATAGCATGATGCAAGCAAAATTAAATAAGGCAAGTGAATTTTTTATTTATTTTCAGTGTTCATACCTTCACTTCCCATGACCTCTATTAACATGGAGAAATACAATTGATGATAAAACACATTAGAGTTTGTTTGTGAGTTTATTTTTAGAGAAAAATTAAAGATTTAAAAATTGTCTCACAATATGTCCTACAAAACATGGGTTCAAAAAAAAAATCATAGACATCATCCATTTGGAAGGGTAAGAAAAAGTGTATTGAACATACCTTTCCATGTGCCTTTTACACATATAATCAATTAACAAATAAAAAATGTATACACTGATTACCGAATAATTTTGAGAAAAAATGTGAACTTAGATCAGTTTTATATCCTATTATTCTATTATCTAATATTTATATGTTATTATCATTAATTCATTAAAAAGTAATACAATATTAAGTGTGTATAATTCTTTCCACTAATAATGTATATCTATTCCATTCATAGTTTTCTACCCTATTAGTTTATGAGAAAAAATGTATGCATGGCATAAGAATTTTATGCACTTTCAGTTTATTATTTACTGCTCATTTTTAATTATCATTTATTCTTCAAAAATTAATATAAATTATAGTGAATAATTTGTGATTTTGTGTAAATTTACACTTATTGTGCATAAATATTACGCTCTTGATGTATTATCCACCATTATATATTTACATATCATTGATTCTTGACTGTATCTAATATGTATATAATAATAGTGTAAATGTCTTTTACACTGTCAGCAAATCTTCATCATTCATATGTTAACTATTATTGACTCTCAAACAAAAGTACTATAAATCAATAGTTGATGATGTGCCGACAATATAAAAAACTTTACACTAACAGTGCATAGTTTTTTAACTCTTCTTAAATGTAAATAGTACAAATGAATAATTAATGATATAATGACTGTCTGTAAATCAATACCGATATTATATATATATA